>NW_015661078.1:128283-190669 GCF_001515625.1 Sinocyclocheilus rhinocerous | reverse complement strand
AGTGTGTGTCTGTGTGTGCGTGCGTGTGTGTAAGTGAGTGTGTGTGCGTGTGTGTGTCTGCGTGTGTGTGTGTGTTTTGCTGACTCAGGCCCTGACAGAGGCGAGAGAGAGAGACCTGCTAGATGCTGAATTGTCACAGATTCTTGCAGTAGTTTTTCTGAGGACACTCGCGTCACATCAGACACATTTTCTGTCCGTCAGTAAAGCAATGTTTCACTGCCCTGAGCCTCTGTTAATGCTGCTTGTCTTCTGCTCTGACTGCAGACGCTTGGCACCTAATGCATGGCGCAAGAGTGTTTGTATTGTACAAATGAGCCCTCAAACTGAGCTATTCAGAACATAAATCAAGATTTATACATTTTCTGAAGAACATATGAAAAGTGCTGCCTGTCGCAGTGCTGCTGTGGATGTTTGCCAGACTGTTACTGTGAAGATGCTAAATTATTTAAAGTCTTTAAAATGAGCACATAATAAACGTTCATACTCCAGTGTTCATACTCTAGTATGTTAGGAGGCTCATCAAATAAGTAATCCTAAATTTGATAACATTTTAAAGTATTTAAAAATCTAAAATATAATTATGTAATATAAAACATGGAACATATAAAATATAATAAATCAGTAATACCGGTACTAAATATAATAAAATCATTTCAAATATATAGTATTTCAAAATGTAAATTAAAATAATACAATATCAAAAAGTAAATCACTTAGCCTAAATCTAATAAAATTTGAAAGTATTTTAAAATAAGTATAATATATTTAATAGTAATCAGTATTAATTGTAAGTATTTAAACATTTTAAATATAATATTGTATTATTCAAATAAAATACAAATATAATAAACCACTAACTCTAAATTTGATACATTATTTCAGTCCTTTAAAATGTAAAATATAATAACTATAAAATACTATAAATACTATAAAAATAAAAAAATTTTAATATAATAAACCGGTAACTGTAAATCTTAACACAAATACAATTTTAAATTATTGTAAATATATATTTTAAAACATGTAGGGCTGTCAGATCAATTAATCGTGATTAATCGCATCCAAACTAAAAGTTTGTGTTTACATAATATGTGTGTATACTGTATATATTTATATATGTATGTATAAACACACACACATACATGTATTTATTTAAGAAATATTTACATGTATATATATTCATATTTATGTATGATTTATATTATATATAAATATAAATTACATATATTTCTAAAATATATACATGTATGAGTGTGTATTTGCATCTAAATATATACAGTATATATTACATAAATATATACATAATACATATATACATAAATATATATTATGTAAACACAAACTTTTATTTTGGATGCGATTAATCACGATTAATCGATTTGACGGCCCTAAAAATATATATATTTCAAAATCTTTTAATATAATAATATCCGATCAACTTTTGTATCATGTTTCCACTACTGTACATAGCACAATGTACTGTATACTGTACTCTTCCATTATTTCGTGTTACTTTGTGTGTTTGTTTTAAGATTACATTGCCGAAGAGTTTATATTCATGCATGGCTCATATTTCTCATCAATATTAGACTCTGAGCTATGATTACTCTTATCTAAAGCTGTAGGCTACTAATGTCTAATGCATTAAATCTATTCTAATTACACTCCTCCAACAAGCTAAAGATGTCCCGCATGACAGAGGCTGAAATCTGCCTAAATGATTCATACTTGAGTGCAGGGGCGAGGCCAGAAATGTTTAAGTGGGTGGGCTTACAAAAAACAGGGTGGGCAAAGTGTAGCGTAAGAAACTGCATGTCGAATTGCCAACAGAAAATACAGCACAAAGGTTCAATACACAATACTTCTAAAGCATTGATTAACATTCATTTTGATTTCAACATTTACTAATACAGTACATTATTAAAGTTAAAATGTTTGTATTTGAAGAGTATCAAGCACAACGTTTATGAGATTCTTTCAAACACGGTACATATGCTAATATGATGTTTCAGACACGCTTGGCTCAGATGTTTCCGATCTATAAATCCATCACCCGCAGGTGGTCTGCTGTCATTTGTAGACGGTCCGGACTCATTGCTAAGGCTTAGTTTCAATTGGGATATCTAGTAGTTACTTTTTAAAGAATTGATCTGATTGATGCTTGTTTCACTATTTTCAAATTTAACTCCACAAACGTGCGCATTTCACTATTATATCCTTGCGTCGTAAACATAACACTATGGGTGGGACAAACAGAAAGACCAATCATGATTTTGACAAGCGAATGGTATGAACTTATAGGAAGAGGGAAAATGAAGAAACTCTTAAAAACTTGCGTTTTTAAAACGAAATATATAAGGTAATAGTGAAATAAGATGTTTATTATTATTATCGATTAATAAATGACATCCATTTGGAAAATGACCAACTTCTGACTGGGTGGGCCTCGTAGCCTCGCCACCGCTTGAGTGGTTTGTGCCTCTATTAGAAAGAGACACTGAAATGACCATCAGCATATCTGCCCGTGTACATTTGCTCTTTAGCAAAATCAATATTACGTTTCCTCGAGCGCGAGTCTATCCAGCCGTCAGCTGGACCAAAGAATGAACGCGTCATGATTAGATCAGCAGATAAGACAACAGACCTGCGATGCGGATGACGGCCCTCTCGGCCGGGTCCAGCACCTCTCCGGAGGCGGATTTGGAGCGTTTGACCCGCTGGTGTTTGGGGAGGTTCCAGGGGAGCGTGTCTCCGGGACACGGCGAGCTGCTGTGCTCACTGGAGCTTTGCTCCGCCGGAGGAAGATCCATCAGCTTGTCCCTGTGGCCAGCAGCCATCACCTGACAGATTCACAGCAGACACAATGCAGTCGATAAACAGACATATGCATGCATAGAATCAATACACTTGACTTCATTGAGCATGCAGATCACAAACTAAAACACTGCTGAAATGCCTGTGTGATGTGCCTTCAGCTGTGACTATATTCACAGTACAGCACAGACTCCCCTTCATTGCTTAAATTAGGTGATAAATAATGACAGTACTTCAGTTTTGTCAGTGCTGATCATGACAGAAAGTACTCAAGCAGTCACTCAGGGAGAACACAACATCTGTTTGTGAGCATATATTTGCCGTCAGGTGAAAATCTGAATTTTGTGGTTATACGTGAAAACACTGTTGAGATGTTCCTTATGTAATATAAAGAATTATAAGTAGGCTGTATGCAGGCGAGTGCTGTAACACAGTTGCAGTTGCTACAAGGATGAAATTACTGTCATTCCAAATCTGTATGAGGGCCGTTCTTCCACTGAACACAAAGGAAGATATTTTGAAGAGCCCAGGTAACCAAACAGCCATTGACTTACATAGCATGGGAAAAAAATACGGTAGTCAATGGCTACCGTCAACTGTTTGGTTACCAACAATCTTCAGAATGTCTTCTTTATTGCTCAATGAAAGAAAGAAACTCATACAGTGACATGAGGGTGGAAATGATGACAGAATTTTCATTTTTGGGTGAACTATCCCTTTAAAGGACGAAAAACTGTTTTGAGGAACGAATGTAAAATTACATATCTGGTTTATAATTAGATTTGCAATCATGGGAAATAAAGTGTGTCATGGTCAAGTCTCTAAATATAGCCAATAATTTGACCTTTTTTTGACAAGGCAAAGAACCACATGACATTCAGCTACTGCTATACTGAAGGTCAATCAATCAAGACACAAAAATGCATCAACAACCACTGAATATCATGGAGGAAAATCAAACTGCAGAAAACATATTGAAAGCACATCTGTATAAAATCCTGGCACAATCACAATGTTTCTGACATTTAAAAGAAAACGAACTCCTCACATTACTCAGATGTAAGGTTAACCAAGAGTATGATGACAGAATTTTCATTTTTGGGTGAACTATCCCTTTAAAGGACGAAAAACTGTTTTGAGGAACGAATGTAAAATTACATATCTGGTTTATAATTAGATTTGCAATCATGGGAAATAAAGGACAAAAGGGACTATCATCTTAATCAGCAGGTTCTCTGATGACCTAACGTCCACATTAAAAAAAAATAATAATAATAATATCATGTGAGACAGTGTATACGCTACATTTGGAACAATTGTGAGACTGACACGAACACAAATATTACGATGCATTTTATTTATGTTTCCAATTAGCTTGCTGAAGCATGTTTTTAAATTATAATGTTGAATTAAAACCATTTTGATTTAAAATGTTTAAAATAAATGGGTGTAAATGCAAATTAACAGGATTTTTTTTCATTAGCTGATAATTTATTACTAATTTATTTTAAAAAGCAATACAAATAAATACATACATTCTATAATGAATTCAATTTAATTTATATAAGTAGTCAAAAATTAGGGTTCGTATATATATATATATATATATAGAATATATATATTTTATAAAAACAGTTTATATATATATATATATATATATATATATAAAATCATCTGTATAAAATCCTGGCACAAACACAATGTTTCTGACATTTAAAAGAAAACGAACTCCTCACAGTACTCAGATGTAAGGTTAACCAAGAGTAAATGATTAACCACAGCCTGGCCAGGCCTGTCAGCAGTATCTAAATCATTTTCATATCACCTGCATTATAATGTAGAACTATGTAAAACGAGTGTGAGATATAAAACTTTATCCCTGAGACACAAAAATGCATCAACAACCACTGAATATCATGGAGGAAAATCAAACTGCAGAAAACATATTGAAAGCACATCTGTATAAAATCCTGGCACAATCACAATGTTTCTGACATTTAAAAGAAAACGAACTCCTCACATTACTCAGATGTAAGGTTAACCAAGAGTAAATGATTAACCACAGCCTGGCCAGGCCTGTCAGCAGTATCTAAAACATTTTCATATCACCTGCATTATAATGTAGAACTATGTAAAACGAGTGTGAGATATAAAACGTTATCCCTGTCATGTACTTACTGTAAAGCACTAGTTCAACAAGACACACAGTTAACACTGACCTCAATGTTTAATTGGACAGGGCAAAAACACTGGATATAACCACTAACACCCACTCAATTTAGGGTAAATTTAGAGCAAATCTATATGCAAACAAACACACAGTAAGACACGATGCTTGTGTGAGCATGCAGGTGTGTCATATAAAGACCTGTCTTTGTTTGAAGATGACGAATGACTGAAAAAGCTGAGGAAATGAGATGTAAATGAACTCTAGCTACCTATTACCTTGAAATCATTCATACCAAAACTCCTGCAATGAATATGCACTTCAATTAACTCATAACAGCTTATTTTTAATATGAACGAGCCTTAATACAGTATGTTGCATTAACAACAAACAATTGTAGGAGTAGCGGAAAGTGGTCATGCAGAGAAGCATAAAACTATTCATTTTGGTTTACATGAATAATTGTACAGTCAGAAATGTACATGAATCAAAACTCTGCTAAAGTTGAAAGCCCCAGCTCACACAACAGCTATGAAATCTTCATTGGTGATTGATCAGTCTTCTCATAGATTATAATGCAAACATTTCTTTCCTCCAGTGAACACTTAACACTTCATTGACTTGCTGGACCTCAGTCAACATGAAAACGATAGCTGGTGTAAAGATAGCTCCTACTAATTATAGTTAAGGAAGGCTTACGTAGCAGTCCAGGGTGCACAGATGTATATCTGACACAGAGCAGGAATGCATCATTGCATGGATGTTAACTGAGTCATCGAGTGTCTTCTAATGTCGATTATGACAGACCCATCATCTGTACTCAGCAGATAGTGATGCATGATGTGCTGCAGATCTGATAGAGACTGACAGAAGGACTGAAACACCTCTTAGTCAACAGGAGATGCATTCAGACTCACACTTTATGGATTTGAGGAGTGAAATGTACCTATTTCTACTACCACATACATACAGAATTGCATATAGAATAATATTATTTTAAGAGGTTAGTGTATTCTGACACTTTCCTCCGATTTTGAAATTATTTCTATTGCATTGCAATGCAAAGTAAATCTGTAGGGTTTGACGGTACACTGCAAAAAAACAAGTTTTAAAAAATTACCTTTTAAATTATGAGATTCAAGCTGAACAAACAATGAAATAAAACTATTTTAATGTTAATTGTCATTTTTACCATGGCCAAAAATGTTGCTCTTTGTAACATCTTGTTGGTGTAACATACTTGTTTAGCGAGGAGAAAACAGTGTCAGCAAGAGTTTGAGATGAAATATGGCATGTTTATGCATGAAGAAAACTGAAAAATTAAGGTTAATATGACTTGAAGAGAGAATATTGTCTATTGTTTGCCACTGTAACTCTAATTTAGTTAAGTCATGCAAAAGTGTGATTTTCAATACTGTTATATTACTTGTGTTTAAAATGAGCCTTAGCAAAAATGTAAAAATTATCAAAATTAAATTTCCACTACCATTATCTCCACTCCAGAATGAATGGTGGAAATTGCATTGAAAGGCATGTTGGCACAAATACTTCTTCTGAATTATTCTGTGGTGTGTTTATGTCCTTTATGCATTGATGCCTATTATTAGTGGACAAATAAACTAGTGAGAGTATGAAAAGTGTGTTTTAATGGTGTTTCTAGAGCTCCACGGGGCCAAAAGTGCCCATAGCTGAAGAAACACCCGTTTATAATGCAGATGTGCTGATGCATGAAGGCAACATTGGAGTATCACATCTGAAATACAATAAAACAGTTGAGAATAATAATTATGTACCTGACTGATATGAACTGAAGAAATTCATCCGCACTATTTGTACACAGACAATTAAGAAAAGATTTTCGTATTTTCATATTTACTTCGCTACATTTAAGCCAGTTATAATTCACTCAGCCCATAATAACTTTTCGAATAGGACATACAGCAGCGTTGGAGACAATATCCATCACCTGAATAAACCACTGCACAACAGACCAGACATACCCACAGAACACATCTTGCATGCACGCACCACTCTTTCCTCGTTCATCCTCAATGATATGAAATAAATATTAAACCTCACATAAACTGAATCTTAATGAAGACATGTAATGTCTCTGGTGTTGTTACCGTGTGTGCGGCTGGCAGCTCTCGGGGTCCCGTCAGAGCAGCATTCACGCACTGGCGCGGCGGGACGAGCGCTTGCGCGGAGGCACTGAAGGCTCGCGGTGCGGTCAGTCTGGCGCAGGCAGAAGAGCTGAAATGCAGAGGCTGCAGTGCTGTGCGGCGTCCACATAAACACACCATCCCACAGCACACACAGCACTCGCTATAACGTCAGCGATCAATGATTAACCCGTGTAAAACAGCGACCCGTTGCCCCAAAAGCGCTGCCATAAAGATGACTGAACGACACCGGCCCGTGTCCGCTGCAGTGGAGTGGACTCGCACCTTCTTATGAAGATCATCCACTTCACATCCACTGAAGCACTGTACAGTCCAGATCTGACGGGGGGTTAACACGACAAATGGTTAAATTAAAGAGACACGCGGCGAGGTGGATGTGCAGGTGTGGGAACTATGCTGTAAGTTTGAGTTAACCAAATAATGTCATTTAAACATTAAATACCAGTAAATAAGGTGTTCTCTGAGTGATTTATCAGTAATGGCATATGCTTTCTGTTTTACAACATGCGTTTGTTCATCTGCTCAAGCAAGGCTATAGGTCACCATACTGTAACAACTATTAAAAACTGGGGCAGAAGGACACATAGAAGGACAGATATACAGACGGACGGACGGACAGACAGACAGACAGACAGACAGACAGACAGACAGACAGACAGACAGACAGATAGATAGAAGGAGACAGACAGACAGACAGATAGGCAGAAGGACAGATATAAAGACAGAAAGAAGGACAGATATACAGAAGGACAGACAGACAGACAGATAGGCAGAAGGACAGATATACAGACAGAAAGAAGGACAGATATACAGAAGGACAGACAGACAGATAGATAGATAGATAGGCAGAAGGACAGATAGAAGGACAGATATACAGACGGACGGACGGATAGATAGGCAGAAGGACAGACAGACAGACAGACAGACAGACAGACAGACAGACAGATAGATAGATAGATAGATAGATAGATAGATAGATAGGACAGATATACAGACAGAAGGACAGACAGATAGACAGACAGATAGGCAGAAGGACGGACAGATAGATAGATAGATAGATAGATAGATAGATAGAACAGGGTCCACCAGCTCAGCAATAGCCTACAAATGTGACATTAAAAACAGTTATGGCATATATTTGGTTGGAGTGTCACTGTCAGTGGTTTGTGTGTTGGATATTAGGATGAAACCATGCTGAATACCTCGATTTGATTTCTGTGCCACTGTTTTATTATGCAGAATCTCTTTGCCTACAGGGGCCGGTTGCATAAACTGCTTATAGTTTTAAAAAGTTAGTCATCTAATTTGTTTTCTTAAAGACTGGTCATAACTGTTTAAACTCAGTTACATAAAGGTAGATTGGCCCAATTTGACTCAGAAAAGTTAGACTAATTATCTCTTGGCTAATTGCTAGTTGGTCAAACTAGTTCTTAAGACGTCTTAACATAGTGGGTATGTTTATGCAACTGGCCCCCAGGTTTCAAGACATAGTTGCTGTTGATATAGAAGAAATAATCATTCATGACAGAAAATCACACAATGCAGCAGAGGTGTAAAGAGTACCTGAAAACCCTTCTTGAGGAGAGATACCTCACAGCGAAAATGACTCCATTAAAATCACCCATTCCAAAACGACTTGAGTAAAAGTCTTAAGAGTATCTGATTTTAACAGTACTTAAGTATTTTACTCATACTGAATGTAGGCTTAAAGATACACAAGTCCTCAACACCCAAAATAAATGCCAGTGAAAAACTAGTTCTTAAGACGTCTTAACATAGTGGGTATGTTTATGCAACTGGCCCCCAGGTTTCAAGACATAGTTGCTGTTGATATAGAAGAAATAATCATTCATGACAGAAAATCACACAATGCAGCAGAGGTGTAAAGAGTACCTGAAAACCCTTCTTGAGGAGAGATACCTCACAGCGAAAATGACTCCATTAAAATCACCCATTCCAAAACGACTTGAGTAAAAGTCTTAAGAGTATCTGATTTTAACAGTACTTAAATATTTTACTCATACTGAATGTAGGCTTAAAGATACACAAGTCCTCAACACCCAAAAGAAATGCCAGTGAAAAACAAGAAACAGTTGATTTGTGAGGAGTCAAAATAAAACTCAACACTGCAATAAATGAAGGTCGACAAAACAGCCTCTTAAATGTCTACAAACACTGACATCTCAGTTAAGCACAAGTACTGAAAAAGGGCATAAGTAAACCAATCTCCTTCAAGAAGGTCTCGACCATGTCCTCATCCCATACGAGTCAAAATCTGCAAATTAAAGTTTCATTTTCCAATAAAATATGACACATTTTTACATGATTTGTTACATTTAATGACCCCTCAGCAGATTCACAACTACCCGCTAATGCGCTTACATTTGTGTAAAGTAGCCTTGTTGACAAGTTCGGCCGAGTAAACGCGCTCAAGATCTAGTATCTTCAATGCCCTGTAGATGGCGATATCACTTCTTTTGTAGCAGAAATAAACCGCTGCAGAAAAAGTTAGGTACAATGCAAAAACCTAATGATTAATTGCATTACTCACAAATTTAGTGGAGTAAAGTGTACATATGCTCATTCATGTTGTCAAGTAGAGAGAAAAAGTTGCTAATATATTTGATACTCAGTAAAACTACAAAGTAGCCAAAGATACTCGAGTACAGTGACTAGATATGTAGGCAAATTACCTCGTTACCAGTGACTGGGCCAAGTTTTTGATCACCCAATAGGATGAGGCCAATCACTTGAAGCATGGTTCTTCACTGAAGATCATTATGAAAAATATTAAGAATTTAAAAGCAATAACAAAGCCACACAAGCTTGATAGGACTGCTGGAAGGAGAAAAAAAAAAGTATCAATGCAAGTGAATTTTTTATATGTCCACAATGAGACATGGCGATGCAGGACAATTCAAAATGTGAACATTGTGTTTGATTCACCCTGGATTCATGGATTTTAATTAGCCGATACTGCTTTATTTTCCCCTCAGGTTTATCATTTATGCAGAAAAAGACAAAAGTGTACACTACTATAAAGGACTGCATTAATGTGTATAGATTCTTGCAATCACAAAACTTTGAAAGATGCAGCACTCAGATATTAATATACTAATGCGTGCATGCGCAAGTTGACATGAACTCCGCAAAGCAATCCAGGAAGTTTTCTGTTACTTCCACTGATCTGAAAATATAAAGTTCTTCAAGCATATTTGAAACAGTTTTAATGTTGTGCAGCGATGATGATTGCGGTCACTTATGTTTAGGTTTTAAAGCCAGAGCCTCGAGATTGGCCGGGCCGCCCCATACTGTCCCAAACACACTTCTCTCCGCTTGAAGGGCTTCGTCCAGGGGAAGCTCTCTTCCGGAGACAACAACCCTCTTCACCGCCTGGATCACTGGGGCCGGGCCCTTAATGAACGGACTCAGCCACTGCTCGGCGTGAGCCAGTGCATTTCCCTCGCCAGAAGAGCAATGGAGCACCTCATCAACCAGTCCCATCTGTTTTCCAAAGTCTGGATCAACTTTTTTAGCGCCGCTCAACAGTTTCAGGGCATTCTGGCTGCCAACAATACGAACTAGTCTTGCAGCTCCTCCCCATCCAGGTACCAAACCCATGTGCTTATGGACAAACTGGATAACACCATCAGACGTCATCAACCTGGAAATGGAAATAACGTTCTGTTCCAACAGGATAATAAAGTACAACTCAAAGGGGTCATATCAGGAGGAATTAAATTTTCCCTTCATCTTTTGAGATAAACTGGCTTGTTGAAACGTACTGTAACTTTAAGAATACAAATCTCCCTCCTCGCTCCAAAAAACCTCCAAACTTTTCAAAACTCTTTTTTTGTATCTTTTGTAACATTATAGGTGGACTGCACGGAATTCAAAAAATATATAATAATAATATGACTCATTTAAACAATTCTGCATGTCAAAACTGGTGTGTCTTTGTACCTGAAGTCGCAGGCAGTGGTGAGTTCTGCTCCTCCACCCAGCGCTCTTCCCTCCACCAGTGCCACTGAGATGAGCGGCAGCCTGCCGGAAAGAACAGAAGTTTAGCTCGGATTCATCACCACAGGACACTGGAGAAATCAAACGGATCTGCACAGGTGTGAAATTAATTAGGTTATCATGTTTTCTTTGTGCATCATCATATTCTACACACTACAGACTGTAACTGTGTCCAAAATCACCCTTATGTACATTATTACACTAGAGTGCATCAATTTGTAATGCACTTTTAAAATTAAAGGTATTTATTGGCATCTATGGTTCTACGAAGAACCTTTAACATCAATGGAACCTTTCCATTGCACACTGGTTCATTACAGTGGAAAAAAAAATTCTTCAGATTATTGAAATGCTCCAAAAAAAAAAAAAAGTTCTTTAAAGAACTATTCCCTGAAAGGTTCTTTGGGAAACCAAAAATGGTTCTTCTATGGCATCACTGCAAACACCTGCCTTTTGGATCCTATATTTTTAAGAGTGCGGGGTACCGAAATCATTGTGGAAATTACTGATTGCACTTATTCAATCCCATAATGCACTGCAAAATGACTGTATGACCAATGTGCAAAATCCCTAATCCACTGTGGGGATGTTTTATTTATTTATTCTGACTGCATTGAGATCAGATCCAGAGCAGAAGGTTCCAGCAGCTCCCTGCACAATCACAGCTTTCCCTTCTGTCCAGGTCTCCAGCTCACGCACCCGCTGCTCCAGTTCAAGCATCATGCTGCCTGAAAAAACACATGTAAACCAACAGAATTAAATTATGAAGGCAATTCATCATTTGGCATGTTTTTTTATAATTGCATTTACTTTTTCAGATCTCCAGATTTTATTTTGCTGTTTAACTCCAGATCCAGACTATCAGTCTTAAAATATGAAAGTCCAGAAAAACACGAATTACTACGTTTTAAAAACTAGGATATTCTCACAACAAGAATGAAATCAACATAAACCAAGTTTCACAGATTTTAATTTATAGTGTGTAAAAATACAGTTTAAAAATATAATTAGTTTTGGCCCAACAACATTTTTTTCTAATGCAAAATTTTAGATGAAATATGAAATATGTCATGCATGAAGAAAATTAAGGTAACTGTAATTTTGTCAAATTATGCAACAACCGTACTGTATTAAAGCTTTACTCAGGATAAAACCGTATATTAAAAGCTAACATAAGCAGTAGCATTTACAAATAACAGCATATCTAAAAGTATGAGACAACAACAAACAAAAAACATATGCCTACCATTAAAAGCCGTGCTTGCACAGGTTCTGCTTCTCAATCGGACTCAAACTGATAAGCGATATTAACGATGCCGTTATGCGCTGAAGTGAGGGGCGGGACGGTTAGACGCGCACTAGAGGCGGTTTAGCCAATCACAACACACTGGGCTAGCTAACCAAGAGGGGCGGGACGTTTAGACGCGCACTAGAGGCGGTTTAGCCAATCACAACACATTTTGATTGTTTTCAATCAAAAACTGTTTCTATTTCTGAGGGCGGGGCTTCATAAAAGCAGGAAATGATCAGTGCGTTTCTCAGAGAAGGGACAGAGCGGTGTGGAACAAAGGTAAATTATGTGAAAAATAATGCGTTTTTTTAAAAAAATAAGCATTAACACATGTTAGACTGCACCCCATAAACACAATCAAGCCTAGAAAAAAAACAGTGAACCACCCCTTTAAATAATAACTAATCCAGATAATGGCCCATATATGCGCAGTAAGCATGAGTACCTGAGAAGGCGTTCATGCGCGCTGGATTGTTGACCGTGAGCAGCGCAACGCCCGAGTCCCGCTGCTTCTGGAGCTCTACGGATCCTCCCGAGAAAGCCTGCAGATTTTCCCGGATTCCCTCAGCAGCAGATCCGCTCGTGTGGCTGCAGACGGCTCGGTTCTGCTGAAGGATGCTCCTCACGGCACCGCGGCACCGAGCAGCTCCACACACACTCATGCTGCTGCTGCTGCTGCTGTGTACAGTACAGAGACACGTGTGCAGTACAGGACAGTGTTTAAGCACTGCACTCACTATAATCAAACTGCAATGTAAGACTTCAAATGATTACAATAAATTAGAATGCACAGTACTTTGTCTTTTATATTGTTCTGTTTCAATGCATGTATTTTTTAATGTTTTAAAAGAGTAACGTTACTTGACCTGTCTCGAGCCGTCGGAGTAACTTTAAAAACCGTCCTGAAAGAAACAAAGTATTGATATATATATAGATCCCGCCTTACTTTCACCGCACACTCCTGAATAAAGCTACTGCTATTTGCACTCAGCGTGTTGAAGAAAATCACAAATATATAAAAGCAGACGGAATTCCCACCAGATATACCGATCGGTTTGCTCAAATTAGTTTTCTAGGCGATGCTTCAGATGCCCACAAGGGAGCGCTGTTCCCCAGTGCACTGCCTGCGTAGGCAGAGAATATACATTTAATTAAAAAGGTAGATTGCATAAAAATATATAACTATTAATCTGGTTCATTGATGGTATAAGATGTTAATATCATGGTACTCTGAGGTATTCTGCATGCTGTGTCTACAGTTCTGGTATATGGTATGCTCAAGATTGATATTCCAATAATTTATCACAGTATTTTATGAGCATATAGCCTAAAATTGAATGTCATGGCATCTGTCTGTTATAGTACATTTTGTGCATTTCAAAGTTGAATATGACATAACAAGCAATTAACCATATGATGATACTTGGACATTTCTGCAGTGAGATCAGATCATGGGAGCTGTTTGATATGACAGAATTTTTTTTAATAAACTGAGATCATATCTTTAACTTTTAGATGTTCGTTTTTAGATGTTTTAGATGAAAATACCAATGTTGCACCATGTTGTTTTTTCCTCCTCCAGACCACAGAAGCTCTGCGCCCCAATGTTCATACTATCCATCCTAAATAGTATGTGAGATTAGAACTAGATAAAAAAAAATAATACTTTGTAGACAAACTTTAAGTTGGCTTGAAAAAGTCTAGCCAGAAAGTTTGAAGTAGTTTTAAAAGCTTGAAGTTTGGAGATTTTCCGTTTTAACCAGCTTGGAGTTTAAAGTAGTTTTAAAGTTTGGAAGTTTTGAAGGCAATACAGAAAAATAGATAGATAGATGGATGGATGGATGGATGGATAGATAGATAGATTCTATCAATCTATATTAGATATAATTGATAGATTCTATGGTGTTTCTATGTGGTTGCTAGGATGTTGTTATGCGGTTGCTAGGGTACTCAGGGTGATTGCAAGGGTGTTACCATGCGGTTGCTAGGGTACTCGGGTGGTTGCTAGAGTGGGTTAGTATGCGTTTGCTAGGGTACTCAGGGTGGTTGGTAAAGTGTTCCTATGTATGTGGTTGCTAGGGTACTCAGGGTGGTTGCTAACGTGTTGCTATGCGGTTGCTAAGGTACTCAGGGTGGTTGCTAGGGTACTCAGGTGGTTGCTAGAGTGGGTTAGTATGCGGTTGCTATGGTACTCAGGGTGTTTGTTAAAGTGTTCCTATGTGGTTGCTAGGGTACTCAGGGTGGTTGCTAAGGTGTTGCTATGCGGTTGCTAAGGTACTCAGGGTGGTTGCTAGGGTGTTGCTATAGGGTTGCTAGGGTATATATCAACA
The DNA here is from genome assembly GCF_001515625.1 of Sinocyclocheilus rhinocerous. Classification (NCBI taxonomy): domain Eukaryota; kingdom Metazoa; phylum Chordata; class Actinopteri; order Cypriniformes; family Cyprinidae; genus Sinocyclocheilus; species Sinocyclocheilus rhinocerous. The sequence continues at coordinate 175,864 of NW_015661078.1, read as the reverse complement.
TTGTACCATGTTGTTTTTTTCCTCCTCCAGACCACAGAAGCTCAGTTAGTCTGGAAAGAAATGGCTTTACTCACCTTAACAACATCAGACCAATCAGATTTATGGCTCCATGTCAAGCGCTGCTGTGATTGGACACTGACCTTGTAAAGGGCTGAGACCCAGCCTTATCTGACCTTCTACCTGATGATCCAATTTAACAGCCTACAAATGCATTTCTCCACAACATCACTTAAAAATGCAAGGCATTTTCATCGGAAAACTATACGGTTTTTATAGTAGTGTATGATGGTAATTTATTAACGCAGTTTTATCTCTCATTCTGTATTCTGCACAGTTCTATGTCTATCTCAGCCTAGTTGGCATTACGGAAAAGATAGTTTTAATTATTTATTACTCAATATTTTTAGGTTATAGACCCTTAAGGTTTTAGGTTACACCATCAGACCACAGTCCTCTGCGCGCGTATTTTTATCTGGCGCCAAACAGACGTTCACGAATATAACTTCTTCGTCTGAGGAGGCAACAGTAAGCTGTCATTATTAATCACTTCATTTCATCGTTACACATTTTTTTAAAAGCTGGCGTTTTGGTTAAAAAGATTCAGAAGTGTTCAAAAGATTCAGAATCTCCACAGATTGTCGGCAGTTCAAAGGTTACGCTTAAAATGCAATTCAAGGCAAGGCAATGTGTTTTAAGGAACATTTAGCATGAAGGTACCTATGTGCATATGATATGATATAACCAGAAACAATGCTACAATATAAAGCAATGTCTAGTCAAAGTACTAAACCCAAAAGAGTGCAGGAACAAACACGTGGAGCCTTTAGATGACAGTCAAGTGTCGTCAAATTTCAGATTGCTCAGTGACAGGTCGACAGATGCTCCATCTTTCTGTCGCAGACGCCTATGTTGGGCCTCAGGCTTCCTTACAATATAAAGCAATGTCTAGTCAAAGTACTAAACCCAAAAGAGTGCAGGAACAAACACGTGGAGCCTTTAGATGACAGTCAAGTGTGGTCAAATTTCAGATTGCTCAGTGACAGGTCGACAGATGCTCCATCTTTCTGTCGCAGACGCCTATGTTGGGCCTCTGGCTTCCTGTTGGGAAAGATGTTTGAGTGAAGCGGAATAAATGTGGAGAAGGATGAGCTGATTTGCGCCTGGGGAAGGTGATCTTTGTCCTGGCATGTCGGCTAAGGTTTTCTGACAGGATGCTGCAGCTGCGAAAACATTAAAATTCTGTATGCCACTAAAGAGAGCAAGGTTGGAGTCTAAATGTCTACCCTAGCTGACTAAAATAGAGTTTTAGATCCAGGGAGGTGAAGTACAAAGCAAATTCAGTATGCAAAATGAACTGTACTTTGGACATTGTATTCAAAGTGGCGTTTTAGGGGATATTGGGAAAAGGTTTAGCAGAAAAGCGGGTTTAGTCCTCATTTAATAGTGTATTTCTAGTGCATGTGCATGTCTTTAATCCAAAATATTCTTCTACTTTTATTTACAAAACATAGATGTTCTAGAGTTTTGTCTTGCTGTTATTTCATGGTATCACATAGAAATAAGGTGAAATTACTTTACAGCCAGGGGTTAATGCTGTAAGTGTCCATTGTGTCTTCATTCATTCTCAAAGCAAGGCATTTACTTAAAATAATTAAGTAAATTAATTAAATGCAAAAAAGTTCTTTGAACACCTTTTTTTTTTTTTACTTTGATTATTACCATCTACACTACAGTAGCTCCAGACAAGACCAAAAACAGATTATGAATAAAACACATCTACGTCTAGAAACGAGTGTCATTATTTTATTTTATAAATGCTGAATACAGTTTCATTTGTGATATTAATTATCAAGAAAAGGGACTGCGAAGGCATTGTCTAATGATATGTCTTACATCAGATAAGCACGTAAACTGAGCACAGAATCCATTAGTTTCTGTAATTACACGAGTCAATCGTTTTGGTTAAAGTTGGTGAAAGTATAACAAAGGGTTTGATGTGAAACAGCCTTTGATATTCTCAATCAGACATCAGACCTCACACACACACACGAGGCCACAGACAGAAAACAGGTCTACATTTGCAGCGATAAAATATAAGGATGACAGATTGAAACTGGTTTATGAAAACAGAAAACGTAATATGCACTTGTAAATCACATTGGTATAAATGAAATGTACATGTAAACCAGTCTTTGAGAAAAAAATAACAAAAAAGGCAGTTTGATTTCATGGTTATAGAAATGTAAACAACAAAATCATCACTTGGACAGTCATTGTTGGTATTAATCAGGCAACATGTACAGCTGTAAAGGCATTGGGCGTAATCTAACGGCCGTTTAGATGACAGTCTCTGTGTGAAAGATGGAGTAGGTGAGTGTTTGGGTGAAGACTGTGGGTGGTGTTGTTGTTGGTGGCGGTGAGGGAGTTGATGCAGATGATACGGACGAGTGGCTAGCCCAACGAGAGGGCAAACGTCTCTTTGCCGGACACGCAGGTCGTGAAAAGCTCTTCTTGATAGTTACAGAGGACTCTTTGCATTGCTGTCGAGACAAATATTTGTATGAAACCTCACTGGATTTAAATATTCCTGTCAACAGCACAATAACCTACATTAGCTCGGTGTGCTTTCATGTACAGATCTATCGCAGAACATGTGTGAATGAATCTAACAAGAACTGTCAGGATGATTCCATCAAATCAAATTATGCTTTGCATTAAAAAAAGAGGAGCCTTATTTTAATTATTCTCATTAATGTACTTAATGCAAACCTATAGTGTATGATACGAAGAAATTATATATATAATTTAATTTGTGAAGTAACCTAATAAATCTTATTTTGATACGACAAGAAGATTTTTATAACTGCAATACACTTTCTTGTATTTTTCTTTCGATGTCATTGCATTTAAAGGGGTCATATGACGCGATTTCAAGTTTTCCTTTCTCTTTGGAGTGTTACAAGCTCTTGGTGCATAAAGAAGATCTGTAAAGTTGCAAAGACTAAAGTCTCAAATCCAAAGAGATATTCTTTATAAAAGTTAAGAGTCAGCCACGCCTACCTAAAACGCCTCGTTCTAACACGCCCCCACATTCACGCGACTCTTTTCCCGTTTCGGGCTCTGTCTTTACATTTATTTTGAAAGATGAAGCTCGCGTTTATGGTAAGGGGCGTTACATTTCCGAGGTGTGCTTGTGGTGTTCGGCCAATCACAGTGCACTGGGTCAGCTGGCCAATCAGAGCGGACTGCGCTTGTCAAAGGAGGGGGCTTTGTTGAAAACGACGTGTTTGAGAGAGGCGGGGCATAGAGGACCTACAATAATGTACAGTATTTGAAAAATAATGTGTTTTTTGAACATTAAAGCATGTCAACATATTCTGTTACACCAAATACACAAAATAATGATCTTTAAAATAGCATCATATGACCCAAGGCAATGGCTGAACTTTTGTCTCCTGCACATGTTCTCCATTAGAACTAACTGAAAATAAAAGAACTGATTCAATCTCTCTAATGCTTTTCTGACTCATCTAACAATCATTTTGAGCCATTTTGTTGTGTAATTTACAAAAGCAGCCAACTAGTTTCACTCAGACTCCTGGCCATGCTACATGTTTCTGTAATTACACCACATACCTTGGCCTCCTATAAAAAAAATACACAAAAAAACAGTTAATTGAAGTTTTCTAAAGAGCTAGACATGAAAGATGTAAATTAAACTTGGTGCCACTAATTCTTTTTATTTCAAGTCTTAAAGGAAATGCCCCAATTTCAACAATAAGAAGCTTCTGGGCTCCTTGCTTTGAGCAATCTGCCAATATTTTCTAGAACTTCAACTTAAGGAATTTTAATTGTGCTGCTTAGATGGTTTTGTGGGAACGAGGTATTATTTTAGAACAATAAATTCTAAATATTTCCAGACATGAGAAAAGACTTTCAGTTGTAGATTAAAAAGAATATTTTATAATCTTTCTAAGCAATGTCTAATGTTATTGTTATTTGGCACTGAGAACAAACTCTGATCACACACATTCACCAGTTACTGTGTGTATGACTGTACAGCACTCATAGAGACCACATATTAACCTATAAACCACCTATTATGTCTGAAATAAAATGTTTTAATGAAAATTAGTGTTCTTAATATTTTTATTATACAACAGCAATTTTTACCTGTATGTCACAGCTGAAAAAATTTGCAGATGCTTCAGCACTGTTTAACCACGTGTATATTCACAATACAACACAGGGTCTCAGACATTTTAGCAAATGCATTGGGAGCAAAGTGACCTCTTTGAATTGAAAAGAAAAAAAACAAAAAATACTACTTAAAGGGATATTTCACCCAAAAATGAAAATTCTGTTATCATTTACTCCATTGACTTCCATAAAATGGAAAAAAAAAATACTATGGAAGTCAGTGGCTACCGCCAACTGTTTGGTTACCAGAATTCTTCAAAATATCTTCTTTTGTGTTCAACAGCTGAAAGAAATTCATTCAGGATTAGACCAACTTGAGGATGTGTAAATGATGACAAAATGTTCAAGTTTGGGTGAACTATCCCTGGCTTTAACACACTGTAGTCATCTACACTTGCACCTCATACACTTCTCCGGCTGAGTTATTTAGCATGTATTTGAATGTTTGCAGCTCGGGTGAAAGTGTGTGCTTTTGTGGCTTGAATGGCATGGGCCTATGTGTGGGAGTGTGTGCAGTACTGACCTGCAATGTTACATGTGTCTCTTTGTGGGCTATGACCTGGTGGTGCGGTGTGTGTGTTAGTCTTTGACTGGATCTGGGCTCATGTTGCATATCCAACATTTCCAAGAGGTCCACAAGGTCTTCCTTCGTCCCTGGACTGGGCGGTGGCTGCTGCTGCTCCTGAGATCTCTCCAAATCCTCATAATTTTTGATAATCCTCTCAACAGCTCCATAGTTGGACCTAGACTCCATCGGACGAGGATAAGCCGCTAGCGTAGAAGGCTTCCATGGATTTTCATCTAGAATCCGAGACCTGGTGTCCTTTTTTGCCTGTTTGGGTTTTTTGTCTGCTTGTTGTTGGTCTGTACCAACATCCAGAACTTTGCTGGAACTTTCCATCTGGGTTTGCAGTTGTGGTGGACTTACACTCAGTTCAAAGCGTTTTTCTCCAACACTCGGGACAAGCTGGTCAGCTGAAGTTGGTGCAGTCTGTAAAGGCTTAACTTCACTGTCTTGCTTTAGACTAAGTTCCTGCTGCAGAGATGAAGAGTTAGTGACAAGGTCCTTTGTTTCCTTCCTTCTTCCCTCCTCTTTTGGGAACTGTGCCACAAGATCCGATAGGAAATCCTTCGGATTGTCTTCAACATGCCTCGAAGAACTGTCTATAAGCATGTCCTTTGATGTGACCTCTGGAAGACTGTCAGAAGAATTAGTGGATACAGTCATGGAAATTTCCTCATCACACCGAACGCCCATCCCTGCCTGAAAAAGCGTACGGTTGAACTCTGCAGTTTTTTTCTCAAGCCTCTCATTTCCGGGAGTAGCTGTAGCACTGGGATATGGCGAAATAAAGTCTAGCGATGCAACAGAATCTGTAGGCATGCTCGTGGGATGAGATGCACCCTTGAGATTGTTTTGCTCATCTATTTGGTTTAGACTGCGATCTGAGGATGCAGCTGCAATGTCCACATTGGAGAGACATTGCTTAACAGGTACATATCTGGACGACTTGTTGCTGCCAAATCTACTTCCATCGCAGGACCAGCGGCTCTGGCAGCAACTGATATTGCACTTGGAATCGACAGGCACGGTGCAGGCTACATTCCCAGAGTCTGTCAGAATTTTCCCCTCATTTTCTTGAAGCATTGCTTCAAATTTTCGTACAATTGCGGGGCTTGTGTACTTTCTGTCTGGGTGGGTTCCTGGCCGTTGACACCCTTGCTCTGTACCACTAGACTCTATTTCTGAAGCTGAAGGACTACTTAGGTACCAAGATGAGCTACGTGCTGGTATTGGTGGGGCTTGTTGTCTTATGTTGTATTGTGGCTTAGCCTCACTTTGCTGCGATTCCATGTTACAACCTTCCCAATTCATCCAGTATTGCTCATCGAGGGATTTAAGGTCTTCACTCATGTTTTTCAAGTACAAAACTGTGTCCTCCATTTCCAAATTGTCCTTTACCTTCTCCACCAACTCAGCCTCTCTTGGAAAAAACGTAGACTCACTGCGGCTTCTAAGAAGCAAAACCAAACAAAGCGAGGTCATTATGAATCACTGATCTGATTTCTTTGTGATGCATGCAGCACCTGTGTGCAGCAAGGTTTACCTCTTAATATCAGGCCACTTCCTTGTTTCATCCTGGTAGCTAGAGAGTTCTTCACTCACACGAGCAATTTCCTTAAGTGCCTACAAGATGTTGATGAATAAGAGGACTTAGATGAAAACCTTAGACCTCAGACCACACAATATAATATAGCACATCTCTAGCCCTACATAGCAGCATCCTAACATGGAATATAATGGATTATAAGTAAATGTACAGTAAATTTACAATTTAAGCTACAGCTCCCTAGGTTTTGTGTTTCCATTATGGAATAGTTCAGGTGGTTTAGCGTGAATGTAAAGCAAGAGAGTAATGGTAAATCCTGAGAAATTATCAACTATTTGCACCACCATTAGAGTGGTATGAACAACAAAGTCTCACCGCATTAAGGGCAGTATTGTTCTTCTTTTTGTCACTTCCACAGGTTATTTCCATGCTCTGAAATCGTTTGAAAGGGTTAAGGAGGTCATCTTGTCCAGTGAAGCAGGACTTGTTCCCCATTTTCTTTTTCAAACAGCTTTCCAGGATTTCTTCCAGCTCTGCAGTGTCTATAGCCTGTTGTTCAGCAGCACCTTGTTGATTTAATAGTTCACTTTGATCGCTGTTGCACTGGTCACTGGATTCACTGGCGTTGTGACTGAGTTGACTTGGTTGGGAGTCGATGCTGGCATTGCTTTGCTGGGTTAAAGACTCAGAATATTCATCGCTCTGGGCATCTGATGGATAGATTACTACACTCGACAAAGTGCTGGCAGAACACGAGCTTAGCCTTAGTGCATTTTGTCCATCAGTAACTGGTCTCAGAGAACTTCCCGTACGGTGGACCCTCACTTCATTGTACAACTAGAAAAGACAAAACAATTATGTAGTCCTTGGTACATCTTCCAAAACTCAGACATTTATCACTTACCAAGAGCTGGTTTGTTCAATCCTGCTCCTGGAGGGTTACCGTCCTTCAGAGTTTAGCTCCAGCACACTTGCCTGAAAGTTTCTAGTGAGTCTGAAGACCTTGATTAGCTGGTTTAGATGTGTTTAATTGAGGTTGGAGCTAAACTCTGCAGTACAGTAGTCCTGTGGGAGCAGGTTGGGAAACCCCTGCAGTACAGCATGGCCTCACAATGACAATATTGTGGGTTTGATTCCCAGGTAATTAGGGATGCACCGATCCGTTACTCAGTATCGTTATTGGCTCCGATACTGCCATTTTCTACCAGATCGGGTATCGTTCAGACGAGACTGATCCAAATCCTATATTGTGCGAATACTATTCTGTGTTATTGTTAAGCCCCACGAAGGCCACAAAACATTATAAAGAACCATAAAGTTTTCGTGCACTATATTCCAAGTGTTCTGAAGTCATTCCGTAGTTTAATGTGAGGTTCAGATGAATATTAAAGTCGTTAAATTCAAGTTCGCGTAAACTCTTCTCTCCGCTGAGGCTGTCTGTCATCCTCCATTCAGCATTCAAACTGTGCGTCGTGTTCGGTTACGACAGTCAAGTTACTCTCTCTAAGAGGATCTTAAGAGGATTCAATGTTCCTATTATTATACTTGATCTGTAGACAAAGATCAATGGTTTTGCATAAAAGGGCTTTATCTTACTGGAGTTTAGTGCTGTTTTTCTAAATCATGATACTTTCTACCTGGTGTCTGTTAGATCACAACACTGGAGTAGAGAGCACTATGAATTGTTCTTAACGCGCCCAGTAACTGAAATTTAAAACTGCTGATAGAAAAGACTCAATCACAGATATAATACACTACGCATCAATATCTCTTCCCTTTGTGCTTTAAACTTTTCTATGCGGAGCGCTGCGCACTGTGACTCCATGTTGCTTCAAGCGCATCATTCTGCGCACGGGATGCACTCTGTATTGGAGCCTTTCATGTTAATACTTTTTGCACAATGAAAGATTGTTAATAGCCTTTCTTGTTCTGTCCTATCTATCATATGTTGCTTTTTCATAGTATATATTTTATATATAAATTTACTTTTTCATGAATGTATTTTACCACAATACAAAGAGCAATGTGTAACATTTTACCAGATTTAGTCCTACACTTATTCACTTTTATTTGTTTCCCACTAAATAAAGTTTTTAACTTAATGTTTAGATTTTATAAAATTATTGTGCACTCATAATTTTTCTAGAGTAACTTTTGCTGCTGAATTATCCACTAACCTAGTTTATAATAGTGTTTTTGTCATAGAATTGTTTTTTTTTTTTTCATTTGTTATTTTTCTGTATAATGAAGTTGACTATATTTAGTAGATTGTGTTTAACACACAAAACAGTGGTGATCAGGTCAAAACACAAGAGGTATAGAAATTCTACATTGATTTTTTTTTAAAAACTGTGCTAGTATCAAAAATGGCATCCCTACAGGTAATGCATGAACTGATAAAATGTATACCTCGAAAATGACGCAAGTCACTTTGGATAAAAGTGTTTGCCAAAATGTATATTTAATGACATACCAAAAGTCTAAGTCATGGTTCATTCTATTGCAATGTCCCTCAAATGCAGCCCTAGAAGGCCATTGGCTTGCAGAGTTTAGCTCCAGGCCTAATCAAAGACACGTGACCAAGCTAATCAAGGTCTTCAGAGTTACTACAAAAATAACAGGTAGGTAGTTTGAACAGGGTTTGAGCAAAACTCTGCACGCCAGTGGCCCCCCAGGGCTGAATTTGAGGAACCCTGGTCTAGAGCTAAGCATTTGGAAGTCAAGCTCAATGGGATTACACTTCGACAGACTTGGATGGAAAGGAATGGATGGAAAAGGTTAGTTTATGGAAAGGTTGGATGGAAAGGTTCGTTATTGGACCTAAGACATGCAGCTCAAATGGTAGAGCACTAGCAACACCTAGGTTGTTGGTTTGATTTTGAAGGATCGCCCATACTGATAAGATGCATACCTTAAATGCACTTTTGATGAAACATCTGCCAAATGCATGCATATTTGCACTACCACTAGCTTGGAGCTCTAAGCTTCTGCCTGATGATTGCCAGTCACCACTGAGCTAAACTTCCTTTGGCAGTCACTTGCATTTCCAAGGTTTATATAATGTGACTTCACCGCTTCCAATTATAGGTGTTACCATTATCCATCAAGGCTTACTTGCAGAGCTTTCATTTAGCATGGAAGTAAACAGGAATACTTAGGGAATCAGTTTGAAACAAGATACCGTTCTCTCAGCTGAGCTGTGGGGAGTGGCGCACATCCGCAGACTCACCTCCTCAATCTTCCGCTGCATGTCCATGAGCTGGTTCTCCCACTCCTTCCTCTCAGTCTCAAAGCGTTCCAGCAGCTCAGATTTCTCCTTCACCCAGCCCCTCTCACTGTTCTCCAGTCTGCAGCGAAGGTCCATGGCCGCACTGTGAGTGTCTGCCAGCAGCTTCTTTTGCTCTGCTCTTTCCCGTTTCAGAGTGTACCCTAGATCTGGACTTTTCACAGTCTCCACCACCAGACTACATCCCCTGGCTTCTAGCTGTTGGGGGAAAAGAGGCGAGGATTTGCTGACCACCAAAGAGGAAATGGGTGTATAGGACAGTTGAACAGAAAAAAGAAAGCATTTGAACCGGAAAGAGGAGTTTAGGGAAACCTATCGCCAACAGGATGAAATGGACCTTGAGTCCTCACCAAGGCCTCATCGGATGCCCAGCCTAAGCCTACTGACACAAACAGCTCAGACTAGTGCTGAGAGTTTTGCATGTAATGGAGAGGCCACATCAGTATGCTGACCCCCCAATGATCCTAAACAGCAAACACTAAAACCATATTTGTCACTGCGCTTGATTGAACTCTGCAGCTGACAGATGCTATTGATGTCATTGAGACCTATAGTCAACATGAGTCATTACATGTAATTGTGCTTGTTGTTTTTTTTACAGATTTTTTCATGCTATACACTACAGTTTTCAGAGGGTTTTTTAAGAATGCTTTTTAGCAAGAATGCATTAAATTAATCACAAGTGACAGTAAAGACATTTGTTAAAAAGGTTTTTTTAACAAATTAATGCTGTTCTTTTGATCATTCTATTCATCTGTGAATCCTGAAAAATAAAATGTATCACCGTTTCCACAAAAACATTCAGCAGCACAACTATTTTCAACATTGATAATAATCAGAAATGTTTCTTGAGCAGCAAATCAGTATATTAGAATAATTTCTGAAGATCATGTGACACTGAAGATGGGAGTAATGATGCTGAAAATTCAGCTTTGATCACAGGAATAAATTACATTTTACAAATATATTCACACAGAAAACAGTTATTTTAAATAGTAATGATATTTCACAATATTACTGTTTTTACTGTATTTTTAATCAAATAAATGCAGCCTTGGTGAGCACAAGAAATATTTCAAAAACCATACCCACCCCAAACTTCTGAATGGAAGTTTATATCAAAAATCTCTTCTGAACATATGAAGATGCCACTTTTCCGTTAAGCCTAACAAAGTCAGACTTGTCTAGCATGTGAAATCAACATTTTAAAATAGCTGAAAACTCCTGTGATGCTTTTAAATCTTGCTTGGACTAAACCTGCATGCTCCACTATCTGTGCAACCGCCAAGACAAAAATAGGTGAATCTTATTTATGCTTCTCATAGCAACAAGCCAGAGTGAAGCAGTGTTTGCATAAACAGTGCGCTCCTATAGCACTAAAATGTGCTGGCGCAGTCATTAAACCTATGCGTTCTCCTGGGTGCACCAGCAGTCTGTGTTTACAAGCAGAGGACATGTGAAACACTGATGTGCCGTGTAACCAGAGTTGACAGTGGTAGGGTGCTGCTGTAGTTTTATATCTGTGCAACCGCCAAGACAAAAATAGGTGAATCTTATTTATGCTTCTCATAGCAACAAGCCAGAGTGAAGCAGTGTTTGCATAAACAGTGCGCTCCTATAGCACTAAAATGTGCTGGCGCAGTCATTAAACCTATGCGTTCTCCTGGGTGCACCAGCAGTCTTTGTTTACAAGCAGAGGACATGTGAAACACTGATGTGCCGTGTAACCAGAGTTGACAGTGGTAGGGTGCTACTGTAGTTTTAAGACTAAAATATAATGACCGCGGTTGCTGAGCGCTCTTTGTCTGGGTAACAATGTCACAGAAACAGCTCTCTATTTATAGACAGCAAGACCAATCCTTTAGCATCTCGCATTCCTAAGGGTGGGGCCCTGGAGGAACTCATCTCTGTTTTAAAGATCACAAATATATGCTCAGAAATATGCTGGCACATACCCTGCTGTGAATGCCTAGCGGTAAACCTAAGAAATCCACTGGGACAAAAGTATGTGCTGTGGTAGGATGTGGACGGCAAAGAAAACAAGTTTTTACAGTTCAGTTTGACCCCTCCCTGAATTCTGTTCTCTGCACCAACTAATACTTTGGGTGGATTTGTGCGGCTAAACCCGAATCATTTTCTGAATTCAAACAAGTGCAGTTGCGGCGAAGCGACACATGAGTCCATAGAGTCACTGTTATAAGGATATTCTTTTGTATGTTTTTGTAGTATGTTCAACTTGGACCACAGCATAATGGAGTAAATGTCCTGAGGTGTAGTCAGTCACAAGATACGGCATCACAACCATTCAAAGCTCCTCTTCTCTTCGTCTTCTGTACAGTGCTGTCTGTGATAACATATTAGGAGTGTCTGAGCCATTAACACTTACAATAATGTATAAAACCCTAAAGAAGACTGAGAACTTCTCTCATCATAGAACACAAGATGATCTGGACTGTGTCTTTATAAGGATGTCATAAACAGAGGGAAACTAATTACAAGTGGATGTTATTTTTAGATTGGTAACAGTTTCCACATATTACTCTTACATATTACTGTGAAATGTCGACTTACTTTTTCATTCTTTGTAAATATTATCTAATACCGCAAAAGAGCTGGTCTTGTGTGGCTGCTTACCCACAAAGCTGCTGTTGACAGGATATATTTGCGCTTGATAGTGTTTGTGTTATACAAAGCCTATGCAATCTCTGAGCTATGCTCAATGACAACCATTAGAAAACCAACATATAATTAAAAAGTGCATTATCTGTGTGCATTATCTATATGCCAATCCTCAATGCTGAGATTTTCTTTTTCTTTTTAGCATTTTAAGTTTTAAACAAAAACTTAAAACAAGTCTCCCCTTGTGCTTCATAATCGTACCTTTTTTTCGGAAAAGACGTTAAATATTGTATAATATATGCAGGGAGTTTTTTTTTTTTTTTACCTTACATTTATTTCATACAGTATTTCTATTTCATAAGCCATAAGCTATTCTTCTTAATTCCATTCACATCAAGTTCACACTGTGACAACTTACCCCATATAGTGTGACTGTATCTTTTACCAATACCGTGCAAATTGAGAACAGAAACGGACTTTCAAAAATAAACCCACCATGAGAAACACTCAGTGGAGTATAAAGAGATGTGTATTTTTCATACCTGACTAATGCGACTTTTCAGCTCTGACCGCTCCAGATCCCACGCGCATCGATCCTTCACGTACTGCAGCTCCAGCTCACCCCGCTTACTTTCTTCACGCTTCACCCCCGACTGCACCTCCTCTAAAACACACTTCAGATCCAACAACATCCTTCTGTTCTCTCCACCCTGCAAATACAACGCAGAATAAGAGAAACGATGTCGGCATTTCAATGCACACTGTTGTTTGGTCAAATCCCCTCAAGTCGCATGCTTCTGTTTGTACTTGTAAATCAGCAACTTGTCTCAAAAGCATTTCCTTCTCCATTCTCCACTCCTCCTTCTCCTGATCGAAGCGCTTCTTTAATTCCTCGAATTTCTTCTTTATGCGCTTGTGTGGACTTTGTATCTCGTGATTCGGAGTTTGTCCGCTCGTCGCATCGGATGCAGCAGCGGCAGGTCCAGGTGGAAGCTGCTGCTCCAGAAGGTTGCTCGGGAAAGACCGAACCCGGGCGGGACTCTGGACCTTCTTACCGGGCCTCTGTAGACGAGAGCAGGGGACGAACTCCCAGCCTTGCGCCTTGCTCACATACCCGCTTGATCCATTTCCAAACGCATTCCACATCTTTCAGTCACAGCTAAACACGAACCACAGCCTCTTTTTAACTATTTGCAGTCGCAGTCCCCATATGACACACTAGGCTGATTATTATCCGAACCCAGCCATCTCTGCCCTCTCCTCCGCAGCCCAGGTTGCGCTCTCTGAGCCGGGCGAATTTGTTCCTTCCATGTCAACATTCAAGTCATTCAAGTCAAGTCCAAGTCATTCTCTGGCGCCGACTTTACAGTGAAAATAGAATTTATATACACTATCCTCTCAACTACAACCTTTTGGTTTTAAATTCTCAGTCTACATTATTGTATCCTTAATAAAATAAGATAGTGAACTGCAGAATGAAGTTATCCATGAGCTTACTCTGCTTCAGACTGAAAATGACACCGAGAGACTCAGAGTCAAGAGCCCAAAATACTCTGAGCTCACTGATGTAAGAGTCCACGTGTATTTTTACCTCTGTAACTACGTTGTAGGCCTATCTGCGTATCAATACCACGAGTTTTCGTTTTTATTTGGCGTACTATTTATACGCACTTTCATGAGATCGGGTTGATCTGTCGGACGCGAGTCGTTCAACGTCCTTATGCACACAAACTTAAACTTTAAATTATGCATTAATACCTTACAGTGATTTTACGGTTTAAAGTACCGCGTGGTTAAAAACAAAAACCCTTTAAAATGACCATAACGCATGGCCTTTTATAATTTTTTTTTTTTTTTAAACAGCAATATTACACTCAGTGTTCAATGAATTTTTACATTTGTTTCTAATCAGAGTGAACAAGTAATCTAATAGGCGTACATTTTAGCCAAGTTCATCAACATACAGCGGCGTCGACTTTGCTTTATTTTAAAATGTGGCTTACATTCCCGGTTTCATAAGTAAAAAAAAATGTAAAATAAATAAATATGAATTTTGCCGTTTCTGCACCACTAGCGCCACTGAACGGGATTGCAAAAATATTTATTATTTTAGATTTTTTCCAAAACAGCTTTATGAATAAGCTCCGCCCCCAACTCACGCCATTGGTCGAATCGTATTAAACGGGTCGCTCAAACCAAAAAAACGCTACATGCAAATATGAAAACTCTCCAGAAAATTAGATTATGAATGGCTTACTTTAGGGCTGGACAATAATTCAATATCAATATGTATCGCGGTATAAATTTTTATTATTTTTTGGGGAAAGAAATTATAGAGATTAATACTTTTATTTAGCAAGGATGCTTAAAATTGATCAAAAGTGATGATAAAGGCATTTATAATGTTACAAAATATTTCTATTTCAGATAAATAGTGTTCATATCGATATCGGAATTATATCGTATCGACCGAAATTAAGAAATATATCGTGATATCAATTTTGGCCATATCGTCCAGCCCTAGCTTACTTATTGTTTTTTTAAGATGCACCAACAAGCTGGTTTATCAACAAGTCAGAAAATATTCAGTATGTCTACATATCAACCTAGGGTTGCGTTTCCCAAAAGCAACTATGGTCGCAAGTTCCTTTAACTATATCGGTAACGACTGAACTTGCGAACATAGTTGGTTTTGGGAATCGCAACCCTGATTAGGTCACACTAACAAAGTTCAATTTTAAAGGTTAGGTCAGGTAGAAAAGATCCTAAAAATAAAAACTGCACAAATCATAACTGCACACACATTAGAGTGTATTTTACCACTTTTCACAAGATTGCGGCAGTCTAAAGTAGCCTACTTCTTAAAGTATTTTTAAGGATCGTAATGAGTACACATGAAGACAATGAAACAACTGCCCATATTCATTGTTTACAGTGTAAAGCAGATCATCAACCTTTAAAACACAATTATATCACATTCTATATTCTGAAAGTGCAGTCTTCATAATAAAGGTTTCGAATGGGTTCTACATCCTGATGTCAAATGGTTATACAGTATGTTTTTTTTTTAGAAAATCATCTAAGCACTGGAGCATCAGAGAAGGGCTTCACTTTGTCTTCTGTTAACAGATTATACAATTATCACCTAAAATGTAACATCAAGAACTTTTTTTAATCTCCAAAAAAAAAAAAACATATGGCCAACTGGGGGCTCTTGGGGGAAAAGAGAAAATGGTTCTTGGTGAGAATATAAATAGGAAAATATGCTGCAGAAATCAATGACACGTTTTTATTTTTACTAATGTACAATGCTCAAATCAACAAAATCAACAAAATGCTGAAGCAAAGAAGCTTTCATGTTTTTAAATGTTCAGATAATCAGGACATAATGCCAAAACATAATTTAAACTCTATTAATTGTAATATGTTAATTAGACACGAAAAATACTCACCAAATATACGATGTAATCAGTGAAGCGCAGCTGTCATCGCTGTTTTTGAGTGGAAACTTGTGTGTGGTTGAATGACTTATTATTGTTTGCAAAACATGTTTTACAGTCAATAAAATGTTGGAGCAAATAATTTTTCATGTTCTGTATAAATATTCAGATAATTGGGACTTAATGCAAAAGCATAATTTAAACTGTATCAATTGTAACACGTTAATTAAATACACAAAAATACTCACCAAATATATGCAATCAGTGAAGCGCAGCTGTCATCGCTGTTTTTGAGTGGAAACTTGTGTGTGGTTGAATGACTGTATTCTGTGCCTGAAATGGTGATCGCTTCCTGTACCGTGCATAACTTTAATGACATGTCCAAAATCAATATGATAACTCAAGAAACAGAAAAAAAGAAAAGGAAGAAAGTAGCAAAACTATAGAATAAATAAATGAAAAATGACGTTTACAGAACAAAGAAAAGAGTGAAAAGAAAGACTAGCTTGAAAATAGTGGCATACGATAAAGACGAAAATAAGACAAGGATGAGAATAAGCAAAATAATCGGTTGAAACATCTGGGTTGATCAAAATGGAGGAGGAAATATGAGAGAGAGTGAAATATTCGTTAACAATTGTTCAAGATTATTGAGGGAAAAAAAAAGTACATTTCAAATCCATCCATGCAACAAACCATAATTTTTGTAGGAAAGTAAAGGAAAAGTCAGAATTACAATTTGCCATATTTACTCACCTTTGTTCCAAACCCATATGCTGTGTTGATAACACTTTAGTTTAGGGAGCAATTCTCAATATTAACTAGTTGCTTATTAGCATGCATGTTACTAGCATATTGGCTGTTTATTAGTAATTATAAAGCACATATTAATGTCTTATTCTGCATAACCAGATTTTAGATCCCTTAATCCTTAAACCCCAAATTAAGAACTACCTTACTAACTATTAATAAGCAGCACATTAGGAGTTTATTGAGGCAAAAATCATAGTTAATAGTTAGTTTATAGTGGTAATTGGTCCCCAAACTAAAGTGTGACCGCTGTTTTTATTTATTTATTTATTTTTTAAATGTTAGCAAATCTTTATGCAGTTTTTTAATCATGCATTTTATACCAAGCTTTTTGAAGTCATACGATTGCCTTGTGTGACAAACAGACCAAAACGGAAGTCATTATTTTCTAAAAATCCTGTTCTCCACCACAACTGCCAGATTTGATGTCAATAACATCTGCAAATATCATGCAAACAGTATCGAGGTCAAACCTGATGCTATATTTTATTTGACGGCAGAATGCAAAGGTTTTTGGTGAATAGAAACAATTTAAAATTCAGTCTGTTCTTCACACAAAAATACTACATACACAAAATTAATGAATATGAATACTTAAAGGGGTGGTTCACTGGTTTTTTTCTAGGCTTGATTGTTAATGGTAGGCCTATGTTTTTTGTTTGTTGTTGTCTCATACTTTTAGATACGCTGTTATTTGTAAATGCTGCTGCTTATGTTAGCTTTTAATTTACGGTTTTATCCTGAATAAAGCTTTAATACAGTACAGCAACCTCATGCGCGTCCATGTTTAACGCTTCTCATAGCTATGTGAAAGTAAGTGTATAATTGGAACAGTTCATTGTTGGAGCTGAGCTGAATGAGAGAGAGAGAGAGATGCAGAGCGTGTGCATGTGCAGAGCAGGGGAACGCGAGGAATAGTATTAAGAACCTCTGCTTTAGAACACTGATTTTGAATCTTGTGAATCCATTAGAATCGTTAGAAGACAGAATCGCGATTCGTTTTTGTAGGCATTAAACTGCCAGAATTTTAAAAGAAGATATCTCCGTTTGCATTGAACTTTCAGCTTCGTAACTTTGCAGATATTGTTTATGCTCAAACAGCATCATTACACACTAACTAACGTTAAAAAAGTGAAATCGCAATCAACCACCCCTTTAAGTTAGTCATTTAGTGTGATTGTGATGTGATTATAATAAACCTGTAGTATTATTCTTCAAAATATCTCCTTTGGTGAAAAAAAATGCCATACAGGGCCAGAACGACATGAGAATTATTAAATAATGATTGAATGTTGATTTCAGGTCAACTATTCATTTAAATAGACTTGGGTAAGTCTTGCGTTTATTTGCACTTACTGACAGAGGCTCTTCAGTTTCTCGGTCTTCTGGATTCGGGACTTCCAGGTGGTCAATGAAGTTCTGCAGCTCCTTCCTGAAGGCTTTCATCTGAGCATTGATGCGGTAAAGCAGCTCGTGCTCTCGTATCCGACCGCCCTCGTCATCGTCATCCATTCTTCCAAACAGCTCTCCGTTGGTCGCGTAAACACGAGCCTCTGCGATGATGGTGCTGGTATCAGCGATGAGTCTGTCGATGGTCCTGCTCAATCTCTCCGCCTCCATCCGGATATCGATCATCTGCTGGCGGTCTTTGAAACCTCTGGATAAAAAACGTCCCTCTGGGGTGTAAAGGGAGCGAGTGGGAGTCAGGCACCGGATATTGCGGACTTCATCGGAGTCGCTTTCTCCGCCGACGGGACCCTCACGTTTGCGATGGGGCGTGAGGCGAGAGCAGTCGTCGTCGCTTTCCCTGCGGCCGCAGTCGGTTTCTGCGTCGCTGTCTCTTGGGCTGCCATGGATGCCGAGATGAGAGGCCAGATCGTAGCGCTGCATGTTGGACAGCAGCACACGGTTTTCATACTGCAGCTGCATCACTTTCCCGCTCAGTTCGTTGATCTGCAGCCTAGCGGCTTTCAGCTCTTCCTGCAGGGCTTCAACTTTTGCCCCATCGACTGCTCCGCTGCTAAAGCGTGATCCCTCGTGTGACCCGGCCTTGAATTTGAGTTTGTTGAGCTCGCTAGTCATCTTCTTATTCTGCTCTTCCACGTCAGCCAAATTGCGGCGCAGAAGCTCAGCCTCGTCCTCCACCAACTGAAGCTGTTGCCGAAGTTCGGACAGCGCCTCGCTCTGCTCTCTGGACGAGGGGTCCATCGTCCCGCCAGACAGCTCATCCCCGCGCAGGTCGTCTAACTCCGCCTTCAGCCCACGGTTTTCCACTTCCAGCTCCACGATTTTGCGGCCTAATATATTGGCTTCCTCTTCTACCAGCCGCAGACGCAGCTTCAGCTCGGATTCTCGGGTGGTGGGAGGACCTCCAGCCTCGCCTTTGGGGAGAGGACTGTCTACATCACCGTAAAAGGAGCGGTACTTCTGGACCTCCTGCTCTAAACGGTCCTTCTCTTTGTCTATCTTAGCCATTTTCTTCCGCATTAAGGTAGCCTCTTCTTTGATGAAGGCCAACTGGCATTTCAAATCTTCATTTGCCTCCTATATAAGAAAACATGGTGTTTAAGATGCTTTAAAATTGTTCATGCATTAATGCGAATGAAAGAGTGCTATGCTCATTTACGTTTATACATTTGGCAGACACATTTATCCAACGCTACGTACACTGCATTCAAGGTCAGCATTGCCAGATTGGGCGGATTTCCACCCAAATGGGCGTTTTTGTATTTGATTGTGCTGGTCAAAATTGCTTTAGACGGGTGGATAAAATTTGGGCTGGTTTGGGATCAGTTTGGTGGGGTTTGAAGGTAACGCATTACAAGTAATGTGAGTTATGTAATCAGATTACTTTTCCAAGTAACTAGTAAAGTAACGCATTACTTTTAAATTTGCAAGAAAATATCTGAGTTTCTTTTTCAAATAAGTAATGCAAGCTACTTTGTTTTCCAGTTTATTCGCCGACAGCTCTCCTGTCCCTGTGTTGAGAGAAATTGGGAGTGAGGTGCAGAGGCTGAGATACTTCCTTCAGCCTGAGGCTTATTCATTTCACTTTGGGTGTGAAAGGGCCTTTACAGTTGCTAAAAATATAACTTTGTGTTTTTTTGTTATTAAAAAACAAATAAGCAAGCCCAGGCCAGGTGACAAAAAGTAATGCAAAAGTAACATAATGCATTACTTTACATAGAAAGTAACACAATTAGTTACTTTTTATGGAGTAACGCAATATTTGCTTTTAAAAGTAACTTTCCCCAACACAGGTTTTATCATTTACATTTTATTGGCAAATTGATTAACAAACGAACCCTTAGTGTCCATGTACACCATCCAATCAGTCGTCATGTCATTAATAAAACTTGTAGCTGTATAGTCAAGTGATGGCTATGCTAAAGTGGCATAAATATAAGTTGTATACAGTAATATGTTGTACTACAGAGTGGGAGAGTGAACCCAACTTTTGTTCTGTTTGAAGTTAAAGCACAACATGAAGGTAAGCACATTATTATTGTGTTTGTTGATTTCTGAACACGAGTGACACATTTTCGGCTGTTTTGGTGTGTGCATGACCCAAAACACTAGTTGCACTAATTACATTGCTTATTCCAATCACATACCGGGCTTTTTTGTCTTCACTTGAATTGGCTTGTTTTTGCTGTTGACATTGAAAAAGATGCGTGTGTGTGTTTTCAAGGGTTAAGGTCTGTTCATTTTACATACTGTAATAGTTTCTAAATGTTTTGGCAGAAACATTTTTGTTATATTTTCTTTTACTGTATTTGCCATGTTTTGATCTGTTTTCCTGTTTGGGAAATTTATTTATTTTTCTAATTTTATTTTTGTCACTATTTAGTTTTTATGGGTTAAACGGTCCTTATCAACCTTGGCTGACATGGCAATAGAATTCTATCACATTATTTTGGCAGTGAATGTTTTGGGCTGGAAATCATCAACATGGTTTGGCAACACTGTTCAAGGTACACATGCACACCGTGCTCTACTTTTAGAGCTACAGGAAGGCTCTTGATGAAAACAACATCGCTCTTACCTCTCTTGGGGTTTGTGGAGTCCTCTTCTCTGATTTCTGTACATCTTTTCCTCTTCGTTTCAGAGAGAGCTGAGAGAAATATCATTGCGTGTTCATAATTTGCAATAAATTGGAAATAAATATGATGGAACTTCATTATATCTGTATTCTCAAAACAAATGATGCTTGATGTGTCTGTGCATATTTCAAAAATGAGTATAGAGAGACAAACTACAAAAAGATTTTTTGAAGTTGTAAATAAAACAAAGAAAATAAATTTCCTATGTAATACAATGCAATCCTTTTTTGTAATTATTTGTGAAATTTACTAGCAATTTCTGAGTGAAGATGGTTTAAAAAGGTTAATTATATACAATTTTTTCCCATTGCACTGAAAATGGCTTAGTTTGGCATCTGTATACTTCCAGACGCTCTCACCTCTTTGGTCTTGTCCAGCTCATTCTGTAAAGCCTGTTTGGTCACCTCCACTTCAATCAGCTGTTGCCTCAGTCTTTCATTCTCTTCTTCTGTTTTCGTTCGTTTCTCCTCCACATTCTCCAGTTCGTTGTGCAGACGCACAGACACATCCTTGGCCACCTGGTAGAGGAATGAACATTTTACAGATGTTGTTTTTGGAGATGTTGTCTTTTTACTGTCACTGTCTTGCTGTTTTGTGATTGGGTATTTTTTACTTTTGTGACTCTAAAAGGGAAGAATATCATATCTGACCTGTATTAGTTGTTTACAGGCATCATAGATTGCCTTGAGGATTTGATTCTACCTTTAGGTCTTGCTCCAGGCTCCTCAGCAGTTCCCCATCAAATTCACCGGTTTCTGCGTATCGCATTCGCTTCCTCTCTGCCTTTCGCAGGCGATACTGAAGGATTCTGCAGTTCTTATGGGCTCTCTCCAGTTCACGCCGCATGTCCTGCAACTGACAGGCATCTTCCTCGTAGAACGTGTCCCTCATTTCATCCATCTCTGCTCGCATTTCTTCAATTTCATGCTAATAAATCACAAGTTCACATGTCAGTCATGTTTGCTTACAAAAATATGCAACTATATTTAATATGTAGAATTTTATGTTGGTCAGTGACAAATAATGGTGGAACTTTTTAAAAATCTAGTTAAAATGCCAGAGCCAATTGTCAGAAATGCAATCGTTGTATTTATTTTGGTTTAAAAAAAAACTTTATTGCATGTTCAACAAAAGTTTTGATATAGTAACTAAATAAAAAATTGTGGTGTTACTGTCATCATTAAAAGGATAATATTCTTCTTAGACCTTGAATACATATGATTATTATTCAAGTTGTCAAACATATTTTTAAGGTAAAAATATTTTCTAATCATGCAGCTGCCAGTATATGTACATGTCATCAAAGTATTTTTGCATCACAGATATTGTGTTATATAGATATATCACGTTTTTTTCGCAGTCATACATGAACTATTCTGTTATGTAATTATAAAAAGGCCAAATTATCTGAGACTTACTGCATTTCACTCTAAAAAATGATTTTTTTTTTTAGTTGTTAATAAGACAAGTAGCATTTTAGTCTTTCTACTTAAAAATTTCACTTTTACCGTTTTTCTTGATTGCTAAAACACTATAACCAGGCTTTTGAAGCGTTATGGTTTTGAAATTTTAGTTCAAAAGCCTGGTTATAGTGTTTTAGCAATCAAGAAAAACTGTAATAGAACCCATATTTCCAGCCACATTTTTCAACCTACACTTTAAAAATTTGCCAGGTATTTACAGGATTAAAGAGTATTATTTTACAATATATTACTGTAGTTAGAAATATGCTGTGAAATCAATGCATGCTGGGTCATTTTCTTACCAATGACTGTGAATGAACAGCAGAATGATGCTAACATCTCAGTCATTTACTGCTCATGTTTTACTTTGAATTCACATTATAAAGTCTTTAACTGTGCCACTGTGAGAAATTTAGATGTTTACTTCTGCAATTGTTTTGAAGTCACCATAATGGTGATTAGTGATTAGTATTTGTTTGGGCTCTTTGACCTTGCATATTCATATTCATATTCAGATTTCTGATCTAGTCATGTCATATGTGTGAGAAATGAAAGCATTTGTCAAAATGATGACGAGCTAGAATATGAGCGAATTGCCTGACTTTAAGATAGTCAAACTATTCGTAGCATGAACATGAAGATATTATTTTAGCATTATTTAAGCATGAAGATTAATCAATAACTTATTTCATATTCATAACTGTTTGAGGATGGATCTTTCACAATAGTGAAGTAACTGCTGAGAAACGTCTTTGAAAGATGTGACATCCATTCTCAACATCCAAAACACAATGATAACACTCAACAAATAAAACCAACAACACAAACTGCTAAAAGTGAACCAAAACTAGTTAAATAGCACAAATAAAACCAACAAGAATAAAAAATAAAAAAAACTACAGCATGATCTATTCATGCTGCATTACATGCTTGGTGCCTTCACTGTAGAAACACAGTATGATGCTCTTTGTTCAGAAGAAATTTCTGAGAGCGCAGTTAGATACGAGAGAAGACCCACTGTGAAAGTCATGCAATTATTAACCTGGAACATATTGTAATTTCACACTAATTCTTTAACAGCGTACCTTCAGGTATTCGTTCTCGTCCTCCAGTCTCTCGATCTCGTCCTGCAGCTCCTGGTTCGGCTGGGGTAAGGCTTCTGAGGGCCGGTGTGCGTCCGCCGGCGGCAGCTGCGGCTCCGTTGCCGTCTTCGCTGGCATGCCGCTTTCTTTCTTCAAGCTTTTGTTCATGTGAAACTGTATGAGTTCAGACTGCAAGCATCCCTCCCTCCAGAAGCCCGGGCCGCATCCTACAGCGCTCTTGGCCGCCTGCTTCCCTCCGTCGGCTCTCGCGGTCTCTCTTTTGCCCTGAGAGGATTTCGAGGAGCTCGGCTGATCGGACACAACCCGAGCAGCATCGGCCCCCACACCCAACTCGTCGGAGGCGTAGGGTTCCTCAGAGGAGCTGCTGCGCTCCTCGATGCTCTTGCTCTTCTCCGCCCTTCTGAGAGTCGGGCTTTCAGCACCACTGGCGTGGACAGCTGCCGCGCCTTTGGCCGCGTGTCGCTCTTTGCCGGTGTGGACAGTGACCGGAGAACTACTGCGGCTGCTTTTACCGCCGCTCTTTGACGCGCCGGCTTTGCCAGACGCGCTTTTGGACACCGCTTTTGACGGCGAGTCTTTGAATCTGGCTGGCGAGGACGCACGCTGCTGCTGCTGCTGCTGCTTCATGCTGCTGTTTTCCACAGAGTCCATTCTGTCATCTGTGCGAGTTTACGTGTGCGTAATCCATTTTATCCTGCATGCAGCTGAGAGGGAAAGCGTTTCAATATTATTAATTCATTAGAATTGATCTGTAGTGGACCATACTCTCATAAAAATTAGCTTAAAACCCATCTGGCAGCTGGTTTGTTGCTGGTCAAGCAGAAACAATGACCAGCATGGACCAGCATGTTAAAAAACGGATTTCCCAGCAGTGGGCCCAACCCATCACCAAATAGTCCACCATAATGTGGACATAAATGGGGAAATGTGTCTGCCTCGTATTATTTTGTTCGAAAATGTCAATGCTTTTGTAAGGGTGTCGACCCGATTGATTCGTCTGAAGTCAGAAGATGTTATAAAGGCAGATCAGATGTTGTCAGCTGCTCAGACAGGCCTAGACTTTTTCACGTAGACATTTACAGTAAGTCTCTGATAAAATCGAGACAGACACAGACTATTATCTCAGGTCCGCGTCTTTTTAATAAACAATTTCTTTCACTTTACCGGTTATTTTCCATGTGGGCCCGACTGATATTCAACGACGAGTCATTTGGACGGGGAAACAAATATAAAATAATAAAGACATCGATCATCTAGCTTCAGCTGAGACTCAAATATAAATGAGAAGCATCATAAATTATTACCAACTATATGCAGAGATACTGCTAAAGCACCAGACTCGTTCATTACTGTTACATTCATTTGGTTAGCCTAAGCTATTGTTAAAATGTCCATCTTATATTCTACAGGCTCGTGTCCAAGTAAACCAAGACTTTATTTCTGTCATCGGGTTTTAATTTTGTCGTCGCGGTGAGCTGTTTTCTTATCATCTTTCCAAGGTGAACGAATCGTTGAAGCCTTTCTCTGTGCCCAACCGAGCAACAGACGCTCAGACAACATACGTAAACATCCCATGATAACAGAGGAACACAATCCTTACCTTTTCACATCTCATCTTCTCATCTTCACAGTGCGGGCAAAAAATAATGGCAGTGTACAGCGTCCAAAAACCTCCATTAAAACGGATCAATATTCACACGTCACCGCTGGGCGGAGTCTCGAGCATCAGCATTATCCATCCATCCATCCATCCATCCATCCATCCATCCATCCATCATAATAATTGTATTTAGCTCAATTTATTCAACACAGAAAATACAGTCTGTTATTATTTATAAAAAGGAAATAAAAAAAAAAAGGGGGAAAAAAGGCTTGCCTCCTGAGAATCTTCTCAAGAAAGATAAAAAGATAAATATAGTTGCATTTTTGTGATTTTACAAAACATGCATAAGTTCTTGATTTTTACATCCAGTGACTTTGTAAAATCAGTTTCAACTTTCATAATTAATCTGAATGTTTTTGGGTGTGATTTTGTTGTTGGTAGATGATGTCAGCGCTGTGGGTGAGGTGAGGTGAGACTGACAGATCAATACAGCTGAGCTCCACCCAGAGACTGTGTGTGTGTGTGTGGAGGGTGGGGGTGGGGTGGACAGACGTGACCCTCTCTGTCCAGCTGGTATCTGAATGCAGGCCGTGTAGCAGCTGGGAAACGTAAGGCAAGGTTTCTAATTGCTGCCATTAGCAGAACGCATCAGTGATGAGTCTATTCAGTGCAATGGATGGGGGTTTCACAGCAGTGAGTCTGTAATGATGAAGTGTGCAACCATAAGACTTGTGCATCCATAAGAATGGTGTATTTAATTTGGGCATAAACCACCTATATGGACTGAAACAAACCCCAGCCTTAATGGGACAGTTCACCCAAAAATGAAAACTCTGTCATCATTTACTCACCCACATGTTGTTCCAACCCTGTATGAGTTTCTTTCTTCTGTTGAACACAAAAGAAGATCTTTTTTAAGAATGTCAGTAACTAAACAGTTCCCCACTGATTTTCATAGCATGGAAGAAAAAACAAACAATTGAAGTGAATGGGGACCAGAAGCTATTTGGTTACAAAATATCTTCTTTTGTGTTCATCGGAGGATAGATATTCATACAGGTTTGGAACAAACTGAGGGTGAGTAAATGAATGACAATTTTCATGTTGGATTGAACTATCCCTTTAAGTATTAAACTTCAGAATGTAACTCCTCCTGCACTGTTTCTGCTACAGACATGAACGATTTCTCAAACAGTGCTTTTCTGAGCAATTCACACCAAATGACAGCAACACACTGAGTTGTGTGTATACTACGTTCAAAATTTCGGGTCACTAAGGCTGCATTTATTTAACCAAAAATAAAGTAAATACAGTAATATTGTGAAATATTATTATAATTTAAAATAACTGTTTCTGTGTGAATATCTGTTAAACTGTAATTTATTTCTGTGATGCGCAGCTGTATTTTCAGCATCATTACTCCAGTCTTCAGTGTCACATGATCTTCAGAAATCATTCTAATATGCTGATCTAATACACTGACCCCACACTTTTCAACAGTAGAGTATTTGTACTTCATGACTGTATGCATGTTTGTCTCTGTGATCTTCTTCTCTCTTTGTTTTCCGCATTCTGCAGGAGTTTGCTGCTATTTGTGGCTGAACCGAACAACGCCTTTCTGATGGGAGGAATAAAGAAGGATGATATGAGTGTCTGACAGGCAGGAAGAGGATTACATTACTGCGGCATCCGTGGAGAATCAGAGCGAGAGCTGTAGAGAACAGAGACGCCCGTCTGCTTCCACAGTCACATGATCTCTTATTGAGTTTGGACAGTCAGACTGTGTGTTTGGCTTGTCTATGAAATGGGTGTGTTTTTGGAAAGGGGAATTCTAAAGAAAATTTCCATGATTTTAAAAATTCTATCAGACAGAGAATCTGTAAGTCTTTAAATTATATATATATATATACACACACACACACACACACACACACGCACATACATATAGTATATAAAATCAAATATAATTTTTTATATTATTTATAATTTTTAGATTATCATTTTTTTTCAGTGTAGATATATAAATCTGTATTCAAATATTTGTGTGTGTGTTTTGTGCACTTCATCAAAAGAAGAGTCATTAATACTGGAATTGTCACGTGTCGCGTCACATTAAAGCATCAGACACTCGTTAACAAGAGCAGATGGTAAATCCCATCCGTCAGAGAGCAGGTGTGTACCGTTACCATGGAAACCTTTGTCTTTGCCG
Source organism: Sinocyclocheilus rhinocerous (assembly GCF_001515625.1). Lineage (NCBI taxonomy): Eukaryota > Metazoa > Chordata > Actinopteri > Cypriniformes > Cyprinidae > Sinocyclocheilus > Sinocyclocheilus rhinocerous. The sequence goes on along the minus strand of NW_015661078.1, from coordinate 148,917 downwards.
AGGAGGAGGAGAGGCGGAGCTCTGATTGGTCCTCTGAGACGCCGCTGTTCTGTGAATGAGTGAGCGTGCAGAGCGGAAATCAGACCGGAAACAGAGCAGGAGAGGAGAGACCTCTGCGTCTGCGCTGCTGCAGCTCAACAGAAGAGGCCTCCACTGGGAAAGCAAGAGCAAAACCTCATGTTAGCCCACGGAATAAAGCCACAAAGACATAATAGAAATACACTGATCTTTCTGCTAAGGTTACACACGTGTGTGTGTGTGTGTGTTTAATGAGCATCATATGTGAGTTGACAAATAGCCTTGTTTTGAAAAGATTTTTGCATACATTTATAGGCCTATATTTATATTATACTCTACCTATCAGACCAAGATTTCTTTTAAATGTTTTTGAAAGAGTCTATTCTGCTCACCAAGGCTGCATTTATATGATCAAAAATACAGTAAAAGCAGCAATACTGTGAAATAGTATTACTTAATATTATTTAAAATAACCATGTTCTATGTGAATATATTGTAAAATGTAATTTATTCCTGTGATCATAGGAACAGTTCTTTAAATGATAAACGTATTTTACAATATTACTGTATTTTTGATCAAATGAATAAAACTGAAGGAGTGTGACAAAATATTCGGATATATGTTCTTTATATTAGTTGTCTTTAACCAGGCTACTATGTACTGAAAAAATAAATAAATAAATAATGTACTTATTGTGTCCAAGTTTTATTGTGGTATAGTTTTTAAAATATAAGTACAATGTAAAAACATGCATGTACACAAAAGTGCATTGTGTCAAATTATTAATTTAAATGTTAGCAATAGTTAAAAACACTCATGTGGGTCCAATTATTTGATAAAAACACATATTCCATGTAGTGTCTCAAATAATAGGTGTTCATAATAATAACATTTACACACAAAAGTCTAATATTTTTAAGTACCACATATTACCAGGCAAGATGCTGCGTGAAATGTCACGCCGGCCACACATTTCGAGGCTTTTTGGGAAATGAAGCGTCTGAGAACAGTGACTATGCATTGGCATTTAATTTATTTTTACATCCAGCAATGTTTATCTGTCATTTGAAAAGAAAACGGGCAGTTGATGACCATTGCGTTCTCAAAAGCACAATGTACAAAATTGCACCGAATATACAACATTACAAAAATTCAAGACAAAACACATGATATATTTCAGGAACGACTAGTAATGAAAAACAATGACGTGGAGCTTAAGACTTTATTTATACACAGTACAGTATTGTAGCTAGCTACAAACCTTGTTAAACCCAATCCTGTTTAGTTCAGATGATGTGATGTTGTAATTCCCCAATCAAACTAAAAGCCATTTTATCCCGTGAGACACTTGATAATTCAAATGCTGATGCATGATGCATCCGTCCAAGCCAATATCGGTTTCTAAAAGATCAGTATTGGTTTGATATTTGATCCATTTTCAAAGCCAGGCCGCAGGAGCACTGAACTGAAATGCATCTTTCCTATCATTCATGTTGGAGGTTTGACTGACTCTGAACACGGTTTTTAAAAAACAGACAAAACAGTATACATGTATATTCTCAGTCATTGGCCTTGGCAAGTTGCATGCTTGATTCTAAAAGAAGCTGAAGCTGCACGATATCCGTTTAAAGTACAGGACTGATGGGAATATATCCTGCCAGCAGCTAAACAACTGACATGAAACATGAACGCTTCAAATAAACAGACTCTTAAATATGCTTAACTGATATACAGTGAGGTCCAAAAATGAAGAAACATTTCAGACTGTGCACAACGTGACTAATCTAATGTACTGATCATGTGACTCAGATGGTCATTTTCTTTATCCATTGAAGTTCAAGATGCTTTGTGGATCTCAAATCATGCTGGATACATTTTTGACTCAACTTTTCACTCATATTTTCCTGCTGATAATATAATCAGTGAAGAAACCCCACTAGTGGACTTTTGGGCCTCACTATATAAATGATGGAAATCATAAGTTTGATATCTTAAAGTCTTATAATCATTGTACACTGATGAGACGCAGGTCTTTTCTGGCATTAGGACAGCAATGTAAAAAAGGCAGATAGGTAAAACAATGTGCCAAACTTAAAGGGATAGTTCACCACAAAAAGAAAATTCTGTCATCAGTTACTCACCTCAACCAGTTGCCGGCAGCCATTGACTTCCATAGTATTTTTTTTCTATACTATGGAAGTCAATGGCTACCGTCAGTTGTTTGGCTACTAACATTTTTCAAAATATCTTCTTTTGTGTTTAACATAAGAAAGAAACTCGTACAGGCTTGAGGGTGAGTAAATGATTTTTGGGTGAATTGTCCCTTTAAGGAGGACGGTATGGAAGGATATTGTTCAGTCTCTCTACATCTAGGCTCATTTTTCTCCCTCTCTGCAGCCGTATTGTTTGTTCATAACAATTAGGGACTGACTGCGGGCGTGCGAACAGCTCCTGATCTTTTAACCTGTCAGCCGTTTTATTCACGCTTCGCTCTGCCCTTCCTCTTTCTCCTGCCGCTCTCGGCCGCTGCCGGTTTCTCGTCCGTCTTGCCGGCGTTTCCGTTACTGGAGGTCAAGGCTCCGTTGGAGGCTCCGTTATGAAGGGCTTTGCCGGGTTTGGCCGCGGTCTCGCGGCGGGGCTGGCGGCGGTACGTCTGATAATAGAAATTCCCAAAGAGGATGATGAAGGTGAGGGCGTATCCGATCAGACACCAGTGCATCCACTTAGGGAACGGGCAGTCGGAGTACAGTGACAGAGCCGTGTGGCCGATGGTGACGTGAAACTGGATCTGCAGAAGAAAATACAACATTGATGAGATTGATCACTGGTTTAGTCATTTTTATGATTGATTTTTTTTAATTAGGGGCACTTTTACCTACGTGGGATATAAAAAATGAAACTTCTTTAACATACACTACCATTCAAGTAGTTTGGGGTTGGTATGTATTTTAAGGCTGCATTTATTTGATCAAAAATACAGTAAAAACAAGGGTAATATTGTGAAATATTTTTACAATTTAAAACAGCTGTTCTCTATGTGAATATCTATTAAAATGTAATTTATTTCTGTGATCAAAGCTGTATTTTCAGCATCATTACTGCAGTCTTCAGTGTCACATGATCCAATCATTCTGTGACCCTGGAGCACAAAACCAGTCATAAGGGTCAATTTTTCGAAATTGAGATTTATGCATCATCTGAAAGCTGAATAAATAAGCTTTCATTGATGTATGGTTTGTTAGGATAGGACAATATTTGGCTGAGATACAACTATTTGAAAATCTGGAATCTGAGGGTGCAAAAAAATCTAAATATTGAGAAAATCATCTTTAAAGTTGTCCAAATGAAGTTCTTAGCAATGCATATTACTAATCAAAAATTAAGTTCTGATATATTTATGGTAGGAAATTTACAAAATATCTTCATGGAACATGATCTTTACTTAATATCCTAATGATTTTTGGCATAAAAGAAAAATGGATAATTTTGACCCATACAATGTATTTTTGGCTATTGCTACAAATATACCCCAGCGACTTAAGACTGCTTTTGTGCTCCGGGGTCACATATGCTGATTTGCTTTTTCCAGGATTCTTTAATGAATAGAAAGTTTAGTATTTATTTGAAATATAATTTTTTATCATTTATTATAAATGTCTTTATTGAATATGTTTCATCTATAGTAAAACATGTAGAACATGTCCTGGAATGAGTGATTAGTGACATGCCAGACATAATAAAGCTACTAAAGATCAAATTAATGACATTTCTAATGTTTAAACTTTGCTTAAATGTTTTTGGGAAAACTGAATTGTTGTATAAAATGCTTTATAGTATGATGGTAACGGCAGCAGTATTGACAACAGTGGATCTTTGTTTTGTAAAAAATGATAAATTCTATGCATACTGTAAATACCAAATAAATGGAAAATATGCATTGTATGTTGTGCAAAGAAGAAGCATTTTAATAAATATATTACAAAAGGAAATGTTACATGGTTATAAGAAAAGCAAAAAAATAGTGAAAAATGTGGATAATTAATTAATTAAAGACACTTTGATATAAAATGCTACTATAATCTATCCGTCATTGATTCATAGTTTTTTTTTCTAAAGTTCCACTAACTGCAGAATCACCCTTAAATTCCACATCGTTCTCAAATTTTCCACATGTTTTTTCACATGTGCTTGCAAAACGTCAGCATTTACCATTTGAATGATGGTCAGATACTTTTTCCACCACAGATATTTCTGTATTTTTGGACCGAATGCAGCCAGCCCGTAATATAAGTACATCAGGACATGGATGGCTGCGTTCATATGAGCCCCGAAGAACGCTGCGGAAGAGAGAAATACACATTTGCTTCATTTAGTATGAGTGGAAGTTACATTACGATCTGTTAATCACACATTTGTTGTATGAGAACGGAGTCAAACAGTGTGAACTACTTATGATGATGTTGTTCTTTTTTGGGTTTGACAGATCTGTATCAGAATTGTTGTTGTGTGGAAACAGATACTTCAATATTTCACAGTTGCATAAAATGTACAGTATGTTTCTGTAATGATTTGGAGGTGTGTAGATGGTTTTTCTATGTATGGTGTATGTTTCTGAGTTTCTGATGCTTACACTGTCCACCGGCGACCCATTTGATGCCGATCCACCACAGAGTGAACATGGTGCAGTGGTGATAGACGTGCAGGAAGCTGATTTGGCTGAACTTCTTGCGTAAGATGAAGAACACAGTGTCGAGGTACTCCACACCTTTAGAAATAAAGTACCACCACAGAGCTGCTGCCACCTGCCATCACAAGAGCATCAGAAAGACTTCAGGTGTGTTTCAGAGTAACTCTTAGATTCTTTATGAAATACACTGAAAGAAATTATACTTTAGAACAACTTTTAAAAAAAATGTTACAACCAAATGTATTAGTTTTTCTCAAATTATATTTATGCTTTGGTTCAAACCTTTAAAGGGGTCATAGGATGCCCATTTTCCACAAGTTGATATGATTCTTTAGGGTCTTAATGGAAAGTCTGTAACATAGTTTGGTTAAAATTTTTCAATGGTAGTGTAAAAAACACCCTTTTTACCCTGTCAAAAACAGCTCTTTTCACAGCACGCAGTTCTGTAGCATTTTCCTTTAAATGTTAATGAGCTCTGTTGACCCCCAGACAGGCATCTGAGATCGGCTCGATTTGAGAAAGGGGAAAACATATAACCAGATTTAAAAAAAAACACTGGGTGGATTTTTATCATTATAGGGTGGTTGTGTACACACACTGCCAACACACATTTCAGTTCAAACAACTTGTAAAAGTGCATGTAGCATCCTATGACCGCTTTAATATTAATAGAAAATATATATTTTTAGTAGATTGCACATTTTAAATTTATATTAATTATTGTGTTTTCCCATTTTTTCAGTGTACCATTCATTCATTTAATTCATTAATTTTTTTAATGAATTCATTCATTTATTTAGACTCGAGCCATAATGTTACTTAATGTAGGTCAATATAATATATTTTTTGGCCTTTAGCAATTTAATTTCCCCATAAACAAAAGCTAAGTCAACTATAATATGGAAGCAGAATTTTCACTTATGATAAAACTAAAAACATCTTATTACAAATGTTCTGATTTAGTTTACTTACTATAAATAAAGACAACTATGAAACACCTTAACAGTTTATTGTGATGTCTTTTTAAAATATGCATCATATTTTCTGTTGTATACTAACAAAAAATTATAATTAATTAATAAAAGCCACAGTATTTTATTTTTCTATGGGGAGTGTTATTAGACAAACTGAACAAAACAGGTTTAAACTGAAAAACATGATTTTTGATTGGAGCAATCGAAAAATGCACTTTAAATAAATGATAGTCATTTTACTTTTTTCAGTGCATATGGCTAAATATTCAGCTCTTTGCAATCATCTGTGTCCTCACACAATTATGATTTAATATTTGCACTTTGAAAATCATAGTTGGACAAACTCAGATGAATTTAACTGGCCACAGGATGTTGAATTGGAATGACAGCAAGAATGCAAAGAAATGATACAATTGTGGAATCAAACTAAACAAATACTAATTTAAAACTAAACTATAATTCCTATTTATCCTGTGATGTATATTTTCTCAGTTGATTACACATATTTCTCTAAACTAAGTTTTTTACTGTTAAAAGTATCAACACAGCCATCAATCATTCTCTGTGCAATACAGCATAACAAATTAATTAATATTATCTCATCTTTCTGGAAATGCTTAATATGTTGTGGTAATTCATGCTTCTTAAAAACTACTCTTTCAAATTTAAATTACAATTCTGCATCCTAGCTCGCTTCAAATTCACGAACTGTAAATGGTGCTGAAATGAATCCGCTAGTATTTGAGTGTGAAAGTAAGATGGTGTGTGTGAGAGTGTTAATGTGACGTCACAGAGTGAAACCCAACTCCCCGGCTTTCCCGCTCCAATATGCTTTGGGTTAGTAACTGGAGAGCAGAATTACGTTTCTGGTTTCAGAGCACTGTCTGGGACAGAGACTCGGTAAGACTGTGATCAGCACACTCACCCTCACTTCATTGGGATCGTCTGAGTAGTCAACAGGCTGGCAGCTGTAGCTGTAGTTGGCCGCTCGCGCTGCAAGGAAGAGCTGAAATACAACAGACGTTTGGACTCATTCATGTGATTGATATAAAGGACAATTCCTCATCATTAGTTTCTTCTCTTTATGCTTAAGAAACAAAAACTGGTAAAAAAAAAAAAAAAAAGGTATATGTTGAAGGACTAGTTCACCCAAAAATTATAATGTGTTGAAATGTGCTCCTGTTTTTAACTTCAAACTGAGTTCATAATCCATAATAATGCTTCCTCCAGTGAAAAAGTCTCCCGTTGTCTCTCACATTAAAATCCAGCCACAGATTTATATTGAACTGTTTTTGCTTGTAAACGGTGCTTGTATTTGCAGATTTCTCTCCTGATTCAAACCAGACTTTTTCCACTGGAAAAAGTAATATTATGGATTATGGACTATTTTAGCCGGAAGCAATGGTTTGAAGTTAAAACATCTTAATGCTGGATTTGTTTCAGCTTTTGTCTTCTCCAGATGTTAACTGATGGACTGGAGTGCTGTGGATTACTTGTGGATTATTGTGATGTTTTTATCAGCTGTTTGGACTCTCATTCTGACGGCACCCATTCACTGCAGAGGAGCAAGTGATGCAATGCTACATTTCTCCAAATCTGATGAAGAAACAAACTCATCTACATCATGCACATTTTCATCAACTTTTCATTTTTGCCTGAATTATTCCTTTAATGAAAATAGAAATGGGAGTTATCAAAAGAATGAGCAAGAAACCAAAACTATGAATGTGCATTACAATATAAACTAAGATTATATCAGAAAACGACATTATTTTTCACATTTTAATCTATGTTGGCTGGTCTGATTTCATTCATTTCTCAAAAGTCTTGACTTCTGACCATCTGTGTTTCTGTCCAAATGAAGTCAATATGGCTGAATCATAAATACCCAGAGTGATGGTAGCTACAACGTACTGCTAAATATAGCAGCAGTGGTACATTTATAGCACATTTAATGGACAGCACTGCACTGCAGTTATCTGGTGTTGATCAATATGTAGTTTCTTATAAACTCAGGTGTTCTCATTATAGGCACATATAAGAGACGAAAACTAAAACGTACAGGCTACACTGAAAAAAATGGTAACATCTAAAATTAGCTGGTTTCCTTTACATTCAATATTGTTGAATCAACCTAAATACGTTTTCTGGCAGTTTGGGTGAGCTCACCTCTTTGAATATGAAGAAGTTAAGGACAACCATGCTGAAGTTGTAGACGATGAGGGTCTTCCTCAGCTGGAAGGACTCTCGGCCCTGCATGTACTTGGGCCCCAGCCAGAGAAACAGCAGGTACGAGGAGCTGATAGCCAGCGTGGGGAGCGGAGAGTCCATCAACGGCCATTTCTGCACACGCTTGTCTACACACACACATCAGTAACTATAATGATAACCTCAACTATAACGTTTAAATGATCATTCTATATGAGAACAGCAAAGTCCACATCAGAGCTATAATGATAATGACTTTCAGAATGTGTTTTTTTCCACCTAATGAGCGATAAAAACACTGACAGCCAATCAGCATCCAATGTGCTTTAAACAGCTTGTGCATTTAAAGCAGCAGACAACAAAACTGCCGCATACGCTTATAATAAACAGAACGTTATCATCTGTTGGTGTGGATGCTAATATAGTTATCGTTATTAGTTTATTTGACATTAAAGCAGCAATGCAGCTGCTTTACAACTTCTTTGTCAAGGATAACATAATAAAGTTGCATTAACTTATATCCATTGTTGTCCTTAATTTTAGAAAATCATTCTGATGACGACGGTTTTGTTGGCATGTATCATCACACTGGTGCACATACAACCAATTCACACAAAATAACTTCATACACAAAATCATGCACATACACAACCAAAATGTAAATCAATTCTATTATGACAACCTATCTAAAAGTTTTTTCACTCTTATCCTAAAACCAACATTAAATATAGTCATTATATATAGTCATTCTTACCATCCTTAGTGTGAACAGGCCTTAAGATTCGCATTTGAAAAACACTGCTAGTAAACTAAAGTTCAAAAATTCAAAATTGTTTTTTGATAGCTGTGCACAATAATAATGTGGTGTCACTGATTGGAAAATGTGCCTATATGATAAACACAATCAAGACATCGGTCACACTTCAGTTTGGGGACCAATTCTTACTATTAACTACAACTTTTGCCTCAATAAACTCTTAATGTGTTGCTTGTTAATAGTTAGTAAGGTAGTTGTTAAGTTTAGGTATGGGGTTTAAGGATTAAGGGATCTAAAATATGGTTTTGCAGAATAAGACATGTTTCTAAAGTGTTTTTGAAAAATCACATACCCTGCCTTTAAGTACTAACAAAACAGCCAATATGCTAGTGATATGGATGCTAGCTAATAGTGAGAATTAGTCCCCTTAAGTGAAAGTGTTACCAAGATATCTATTCTACTTCTACACTCTTAAAAATAAAGCTTCCAAAAGTTTTTTTTTTTTTGGCAGTGATGCCATAGACGAACCGTTTTGGGTTCCTCAAATAACCTTTCAGTGAACAGTATTACAAGAACCATCTTTTTAATCAACATTTTAATCACCTAAAGAACCTTTTTTAACTATAAAGAATCTTTGGTGGAATGGAAAGATTCCATGGGTGTTAAAGGTTCTTCATGGAACCATCCGTGCCAATAAAGGACCTTTATCGTTAAGTGTAATCGATAATGGCAAGCATTACACAGTTTCCATCATTTACATTTGCTTGAATCTTAAAATCTGCTCTTGTTCACCAAAAGTGAAGCCTGCAGTATCTGCCTCATAGGAAAACCTAATAACACGCCAGAGCTGGAGACTTTTCTGCTCCCGGGTTTATTTAATCGGAGCGCTGCCATGGATATCATGCATCACATTCAGGTCACAGAAGTCAAGACCAGTTACCTGCGATGGTGAGACTCCATTTGTAGAATTCGACTGTGTCGTTGATTATATGCTTTATAATATCCATCGCTGAGACTCAAATCCTAATTGCATGAAAACACATAAGAAAGATAAGTGGTAAAAACACAGTGGAAAGCCATGTGGTGATGCTTTAATACCATGATGGTGGGGTTGGGAAAGGATGGGAGGTTGAGGAGGTGGGGTGTAATTCAGCACAAAGACCAGAGCAGCACGTGTCAGCACATATCTGCTCAACACCAACTGAATTATAAAGGCAATCGCCATAATATTGATGAAGAGATGCACTTGCATCACTTAAGTGTAACTGTATGAAAGATTCGGGCAAATATGTCGTTGAATATCAAACGCCATCTCTATTTGGCAGACCCCCATCACAGCCTCTCCCAAAACCCACCATTAGAAGAGCCAAGACGGCTTTTATTAGTTCAACTAAATGAGGCCAGGTTATAAGAGATGCGATGCAACAATCAGGGATCAGTCGCGCAAACGATGCGGCAAAAGACGCGAAATATTCCTGCGGTTATACATTCTTTCTCCTCTTACACGCCTAAAACACATCGCATCCAGCCAATATCATAGATTTAGCCTTGAACTGACATTTATTGTCGTAACCCCGTGCGGTAATGATGATTTGCGTTCTTACCGTAGCTAGATTAAAGCCCCTTTCTAATGACATTCAGCGCAAGGTCGCGCGAGCCCGTTATTATATCCCGTGGAAAACACCTTTTTACAAACACCAGATTTAACCGGATCCGCTTAAAGGTCAGTGGCTGAAACAGACGGTGATAAACCCATCCGTGTATCGAGCATCCTAGAGGGTTACGGGCATCACTGCGGCTCTCGGGTCGCGATGAATGAGGGCTGCTCGACTGCGCATGCGCCAAAAAGGGGTAATTCACTTCATTCCCAAACCTTGAATCTCTACTCAGCCCTTAATGTTTGGGATGTGAAGCTTTAAAAAAATATTGTATAATTTCTTGATCAAGCATAACATATGAAGAGTTCATTTGCAAAAACAGATAACATGTTTTTTCAGTGTGCATTCCAATTAATCCCAATCAAACTGCAGTTGGGTTATTTTGACTAGGTAAAAAAACAAACAAACTAAAAAAAAAAAAAAAAACCAGCTAACACAATAAAAACATGATAACATTATAAAAAACAGACGGTGATAAACCCATCCGTGTATCGAGCATCCTAGAGGGTTACGGGCATCACTGCGGCTCTCGGGTCGCGATGAATGAGGGCTGCTCGACTGCGCATGCGCCAAAAAGGGGTAATTCACTTCATTCCCAAACCTTGAATCTCTACTCAGCCCTTAATGTTTGGGATGTGAAACTTTAAAAAAATATTGTATAATTTCTCGATCAAGCATAACATATGAAGAGTTCATTTGCAAAAACAGATAACATGTTTTTTCATTGTGCATTCCAATTAATCCCAATCAAACTGCAGTTGGGTTATTTTGACTAGGTAAAAAAACAAACTAAAAACAAAAACAAACAGCTAACACAATAAAAACATGATAACATTATAAAAAACATGATTTTGGAAAACAAAACGGAGTTATCTGTTTTTGCAAATAAACTTTTCATATCCACATAAAACAGACAAAAAGTAATTATTTGGTAGGTATTTATCTTAAAATATTTTATAACATTTTAAATAATTATTTATTTTTACTGTTTATAGTATAGTTATTAATTCTTAAATGCTAATGAACCTTGATAACAGAGAGAGCAGAAATCAATCTGACTGAAATGTTTCACCCCTTCAGTTATGGATTTTTTTTTAAATGGAAATTTACTTTAAAAATCACTTCGCAAAAATGTAAAAGAAACCATGTTCATTGAATAACTTTTCATTTGTTTCATTCATTAATTTGCAACTTTATCCATCCATTTCCTAATTACGTTGGAATTTAATTGGTAGCAAGGCTGTAACCACATATTTAAGATTGGGATAAATAGATATTATATGTGCAATGACTTCATTAATAAGTTCAAGGAAAGATTTTGTTGTTTCTGTAATGTTGAGTCAGAGGCAATTTTATACTATAAGCATTAGATTGTTCCTTTTCGAACGGTCTCTGCCGTTGCATTGACACGCTTAAAGGGAAACTCCTGTTTACTCTGATACTGAAGCCCGATTTGTTCATGTTCGTGTACTGTAGCTGCACAAACCAATGGCGCTTCAACCCACCAAAAGGGGAGGAGCCGACCTCTATAGAAGTCGGCTCTGAGCGCCATTTCGTCAGAATTTTTCTCCTTCAGTGATGAAGATCATCTCCTGACTCTGCAAGCAAAAAGCCAAAGAAAGAAGAAGGTCAGCTCAGTCTGCTGCTCGCCACTGTAGAAGGATCCCCCAGCAGCAGAATAAGCCAGAAGCCTTCCCCTGCGGCCATTCAGCACTAAGAGCAAATTTCTGAGCAAATTTCCTGCGACGTTGTTGCAAATGTCGTGCCGCGAGTGTGGCTCATGCAGGGGTGCAGACAGGCACAGTGAGTGACTCGCTTGTCTGGGCAGCACCTACGCAGAGGCTGCGCTCACTGAGATGGCATGCTCTCACAGCTAGAGCATTAGTCTCGCCCTTCTCCGCTCGCGGATCGTCTTCTTTAATGAAGGCGGTCCTCCCCGCTTCCTCTCTCCCCTAGGAGGAAGAAACAGTGGAGCAGTGGGTTTTAACACCGGGCTCGAGTCAACTCTCGCCGGCACAGCTCCCATGTGCTTCACTCTACCTCCAACGCCTTGATTCACCGGTGTGCTTCGCATGTGAGGATTAGCGCCCCTTGTCGCCAGCGAGCGGCTTGATTTCCTTCGGCACATCTGAGGAGGAAGCCACCTTGGATGACTCCATGTCATTAACAGCATTGGATGCTGAAGAGTGGGTGTGTTCTGGCGAAGAGGCCAAAACCCCGCATATAACGAAGACAACATTGGCTGGCGTGGAAAGCTAGCTGATCCGCGTGGAGGACCTTGGCCTGGCTTGGTCGGCTCCAGAAGAGCCCGTCTGCGGCCTCCTAGACGAGTGGTACCTGAAGGGATGCCACCAACATTCCTCCCGCCAACCGCCCGCTCCGTTCCTGCTGGCAGTTCACGAGGAACTCATCAGGACGTGGCGTTCCCCCTACTTGGTCCGTGTTAATTCATCTTCTTCCACCACTCTCACCACTGTTGACGGCGTTGAAGAAAGAGTCTATAGCAAGCTCCCCACTCTTGAAGAGGCGGTCGCTGAGCATCTGTGCCCTTTTTTGGCCCTGGGGTTGAAAGCCCATGCAGCACATCCATCTAAGCCCTGCAGGACTACCTCAGCCCTAGCAAACAGGGCTTATTCAGAGGCTAGCCAGGCAGGCTCAGCGCTTCACAGGCCAAACTTCTCTGCACCATGGACGAGTCCGGCCAGAGATCTGATGCCTTTAGAGAGCTGTGCACAGCGACTGACCTGGCTCTGCACGCAACTAAGGCCACTGCACAGGCGATCGGCAAGGTCATGGCCATTGGTGGTGATGGAGCGCCATCTTTGGCTTAATTTGATGGAGATCAGGGACACTGACAAGGTCGCCTTCCTAGACTCGCCAGTCTCTCCTAAGGGACTGTTTGGCCCTGCCGTGGATGGGTTTGCCGAGCGGTTTACAGAGTCATAGAAGTCATCGCAGGCAATGCGTCACTTCCTGCCGAAGCGCTCCAGTGCCGCGGTTGGTTCAAGTTGCCAGAAGGCTCCATCCGCTCAGCAGCATGCCAAGCTGGTGCCGCTTCAGCCCCAGCATAAACCTGAGCCTGGGCTTCAGCAGCGCCCCTGGACAGCGCCAAGCTCCCCGCCCCAGAGTGACGTTGGACCCGGAGCCCCAGAAGCCGTCCTGATCCAAACGCAGAGAGGAAGAGGAGAGGGTCAGTTCTAAAGTGTCTATCGTTAGAGATTTTACTATATCATGTATTCCGCGGTATGCAAATATATCTGCGTAACATAGTACTACTTAAAAGTTATATACACATTGGAGTGACAAGGAAACATGCATGAATGAGAAAATAAAGAATGGATGCACTTGATAGTTATTAAGTGCAATAAGCAGTGAAAAAGAACTCAATGCGGTGTTCGCGCTGACTGACACACACTGAGAAAGTGCCTCTCTCAGACAGCATGCGATCGCCAATTTGGGACTTGCATGATGTTTAATAAAGTTAAGCGCAATAAGCAGTGAAAAAGAACTCAATCCGCTGCTCGCGCTGACTGACACACAGCCGAAGCGTGCTCACTGAAAGCCCCTCTCTCAGACAGCATCTGATCGCAAAAACAGATCTCTTTCGTGCTTGAATGGTCAAATATGCACACAATTATGTCAAAATGCCCGTTGTGTGGAGTATTCGCGTAAACAGTCGGTTATGTGTTAAATAAACGTAAATAGTCGGGTGAAAACCAGATTTGTATCAGTATATTAGAACCGTGCAGTTGGTCTTAAAGGGACAGCAGTCTAATTTACCTGCTTCTGTCTGTCATTATTAATGTTAATCACTCACTGCATTTGACCGAATCACTTTTGGATCTTTAATAAGAATCAGTTCATGTTTGATTGCTACAGTGAAGACTATAGTGTTTTATTTATACACTTCATTCAATTTCTGTAAAATTTCTTACTACATGTTTATTTTATATTTATTTGTGCTATTGTGTTTGTAATTTGCTTCTTTTTCCTATTTTTTATAACAAAACAAAAAAAAGCTGTATCGAGATATATATCGTTATCATGAAATAAAATTTCTCATACCGTGAAATAAGATTTTGGTCAAATTGCCCACCCCTAGTCATGACAGATAACTCCAACTCGGGTTGGGGAGCTCTGTATGAGGTCAGACTGGCGTCCGGCTCCTGGTCAAACCTGGAGCAGCGCTTACACATCAACTGCCTCGAGATGATGGCGGTTTTTCTGGCCCTAAAAACCTTCCTGCCGGTCTACGTCCTGGTCCGTTCGGATAACATGACAGTGCTAGCCTTTATCAATCACCAAGGCAGGCACAGGTCATGCTCCCTTCACAGGTCGGCTCGATGCCTCCTTTGATGGATACAAGGCAAACTCCTCTCACTGAGAGCAGTTCATGTGCCGGGCAGACTGAACCAGGGGGAAGACATGCTGTCCAGGGACAAGGTAGCTCCAGAATGGAGACTACATCCCCAAACGGTTCAAATGATTTGGTCTGTCTTCGGAAGGGCAGAGCTGGACTTCTTCACCTCAGAAGACAACTTTCACTGCCCAATCTACTTTTCGAGACAGCGAGATGCCCTGGCCCACGATTGGCCCAGCGCTCGCCTGTACACCTTCCCCCCGGTCAGGGAAGTCAGAAGCTCAGTCCTCCTGGTGGCCCCACTCTGGAGGAATCAGATGTAATTCCACAAGTTGATTCAGCTGCTATCGGCAGCCCCTTGGTCGATACCACTGAGGGAGGACCTTCTCTCGCAAGTGAAGGGCATGATTTGGCATCCCCGGCCAGAGCTGTGGAACAACAAAGTTGTTGAAGTTTATATATAATTTTGATACTAAAGAAAACACTAAGGTCTAACAGTAGTATTCAGGTAAATAATAGCCTACAAAAGAAATTGAATAAATTAATCAAATGTAAATAGCACTGCATAGTCTTCACTGTATAAATGGATGGATTGATGCTTATTAAAGCTACTAAAGTCATTCAGTCAAGAGTAAAGATTGAAGTTTCTCTTTTTCTTTTGTTGCTTGATTATCATTAATGATATGAATGGCTAGTTTTATTAGGCTGTCACTTTTAAGAACTAATTCATGGATCCAATATACTGACACATCAAA
This sequence comes from Sinocyclocheilus rhinocerous, assembly GCF_001515625.1. Lineage (NCBI taxonomy): Eukaryota > Metazoa > Chordata > Actinopteri > Cypriniformes > Cyprinidae > Sinocyclocheilus > Sinocyclocheilus rhinocerous. Next base: position 133,499 of record NW_015661078.1, on the reverse strand, counting down.
TTTTCTCCAATATATATCGCTTTACCTCAAACATCTTGTTTTCATAATTCATGGAAGACAAACTCAAAAAAATAAAATTAGATTAATCCCACAACAAAAATGTATCATTGATGATGATATCGCATATAGAAATGATTGGCAAGTACAATTAGCTTGATAACTTTTATGTAGCAATAATAAATTGTTAGAGTATCTTTTTAATTTCTCCAGTATCGAAAGCAGAACCTATCACGTTAGAGTTTATCAATACTATGGTCTTTTGTAATTAACCCCAGGGCTCATTTAATACCGGGTTCCCACAAGAGAAGCACAGAAAGACCAGTAACAAAGCTACATGACAGTATATCATGCATCTGTGATTCCTAAATACATCTTAAGTCGAAGAATAACTAGTCATTTTAACAATGAAGAACACTATTAAAACTAATTCTCAGTCTCTCTTAAAAGTGTTACAGTCTCTTCTTCAGCTTCCTGAACAAAAACAGTTTGTAAAAAGCTTCTACTTTCCTTCATGAAAGAGTAAGCAAACTACAAGTCACACATATGCATTATAAGACAATTGAACATAATATGGAACTTATAAGAAAGTACAATATCATTTATATCATGAAGCAAAATGATACACAAGAATAAAACTTTTTGACTGTTCTTTGGGAAGGAACTCCATCTTTGGGTTGATCTGAATCTCACAGTTGAATCTGCTGGTTTTGAAGATGAAGATGAACTTTATTCAGTGAAAACTTTAGATGATGTTTCTTTGTCCTGTCGCTTGTAATGTCTGGTTAGGACAGATTTATCCAGATGATATTTTATTGCTTGATGCATTATTGTGTCACATTTGGTGAGGATGCACCATCAGACCTGAAAGTGCTGGATCTGAAGATGATCTACTTACTGTGATTGTTTTTTGTATGATTGCGTAGAGAAGATGAATGACAGAAACGCTTCCCATATGCAGTGCAGTGATACAGTTTCTCTCCAGTGTGAATCCTCTCATGTGTTTTCTGATGTATTGATTGACTGAATCTCTTGTCACAGTGTGAACACTTGTATGGTTTCTCTCCAGTGTGGATCCTCTCATGTGTTTTCAGATTTGATGACACACTGAATCTCTTGTCACAGTGTGAACACTTGTACGGTTTCTCTCCAGTGTGGATCCTCTCATGCAGTTTTAAACACTTTGCTGAAGTAAAAGTCTTTTCACACTCAAAGCACATGTACTCTCTCACACCAGTATGTATTTTCTGATGTTCTTTTAAATAATGTGAACATGAAAAACTCTTTCCACACAAATGACATGAATGTGGCTTCTCCTTTGAATGAACTTTCATGTGCTGCTTCAGGTCTGAAACCCTCAAAAATGTTTTGCCACATTGATCACATGCGTATGGTTTCTCTCCAGTGTGAATGTTCATGTGCTCTTTAAGATGTGCTGATAGTATGAAACTCTTCCCACATTGATCACAAGTGAACGGTTTCTCTCCAGTATGTAATCTTGTATGCCCTGTAAGGTGTCCTTTTTGTGTGAAACTCTTCCCACATTGATCACAGGTGTATGGTTTCTCTTCAATATGGATTCTCATGTGAACATTAAGACCATTTTTGCTTGTCAAACTCTTCCCACATTGATCACATGTGTACGGTTTCTCTCCAGTATGGACTCTCATGTGAACATCAAGACCATTTTTGCTTGTCAAGCTCTTTTCACACTGAGTGCAGGTGAAAGATTTCTTGGCTCTTCTTTGCTTTAAATCTTTCTGTTTGCTTTGAAAGCAGCTAAAATGTTTTTCTCCAGTTTTGACATGATTTTTCTCCTCCGCTTCACTCAAATCTTCATTCTCTTGGTTTTCTTCAATCGACTCTGAAATACAAGTGAAAATGGTTCATTTGCAGTAACTCTCAGTAACAGTGGAAAGTAGACAGTTGCATTACAAAAGTTTGGTCATTTTGATGCATTTTTATAAATTATACGTCCCTAAATATTTCCATGAATGAGGTACATTGATCTTCAAATTATTTTTAAAACATTATAATCGCAAATCCCATGTTTCTATGAGAACTATTAAATATGTTTGCTCAACTACACAAATATGATATCTAACATAAATGTTCTTTAAAGAAAAAAAAAAGTAGTTCATAGAAAGTGTCCCATATTTGGTTACTTGATGCTTTAGCTATATTATTGCAGAGCTCTAAAGATTTTTCCTATTACAACAAACAAAAACGGCTTAAAACCTAACAGTCAGCATTAATTATAAAGAGGGAAGAATAAACACCAACCTGTTTGTTCGATCTGCAGGGGTCTGGATCTCTCATCTTCTCTCTGTCCTGTCCTGTAATAAACTCAGCCTTTGGAGATTTCAGCTCTTCCTGATGATTTGATGCTCGTCTTCACTTGTAAACTGATGGGAATATTCCAGCATTTATTGCTGAATTGCTGAATGTGAGATTGTTGTGGGAGGAGCTTCACTGAACATGAATGTCTGGGTAGAAAAGCAGATTTGCCAAAACTAGTAAATCAGTTTACTTGGATTTTTAAAAAATTAATTTACACATTTTTTTAAACATTTGTATGTAACATTTTAAGCATTTGTATGTAAGTGAAGCAGATCTACTCCAAATTCTATCTTTGATGAGACCAGAGCCTTGCAAATATAAAGTGTTGGCTCTTTGTAGATCATTATATTACTATATTAAATGTAACAGCATCAACACAAAGAGCAGATCAATTTAAAATGCTTATTCAGTAACACTGCACTCACATACAGTATGTGCTAATTCACACAATCTATGCATTTCTGTTTTGTCTTTCTCTCTATTGTTAACATTTACATTTAGTCATTTAGCTTTTATCCAAAGCGACTTACAAATGAGGACATTTTTTTAAGAAAACAAGTAGATAGAATAGAAGAAAGCAAGCTAGTGTTAGATTCTTGAAGATGGTTAAGGGCTCAGCGGCTCAGATTGAGTTGGGCAGGTCGTTCCACCAGGAGGGAACAGTTAATGAAAAAGTCAGTGAAAGTGATTTTGTGCTTCTTTGAGATGGCACAATAATGCGTCGTTCACTTGCAGAACGCAAGCTTCTAGAGGCACATAACTCTGAAGTAATGAATTTAGGTAAAGGGGTGCAGAGCCAGTGGTGGTTTTGTAGGCAAACAATGCCTTGAATTTTATGCGAGCATCTACTGGTAGCACTAGCCAGTGCAAATTGATGTGCATTCTTTTCGGCTCATTAAAGATTAATCTTGGAGTGGCATTTTGGATTAAATGTAGAATTAATTGTAAATTAATTTCTATCTACATTTTATTTAATTTTTTGCCCCAGTGTTAACATATAAGAAGATATCTGTCTAGAAATATAGAACAGAATACAATGTAAATTCTTCGAAATTTAAAGAACAGTAAGAATGAAAAATTAACCCCTTAACTGTCACTCACATTTTTGAACATAGACGTGAAAGTGCACGATCCAAACTTAAATTTGTATAATTCAAGAACAAAAACATTTTGTAACATGACATTGATGTACCATTTTCATGGTAATGCAATGTTTGATTTTAAAATGGGTTTCAAAGGATGAATTTTGAGATTTAAAGTTTTCAATTGATATATAATTTCTGATGATTTCTAAAGTGTGATAGAGAAAAAGGCAACGAAGAAGACTTTTTTTGACAAAGCTCAGAACTCCTGTTATGATGTAGATTTTTGAGGTGCACTCGTCAAAAATGTATCTATTAATTTTCCTACATAATTTTTAACAAAAACAATGGTAGAATATCTATTTAGGAGTCTTAGACCTTTCCAATGATATATAGTTTGTCATGATTAGATTAGGATTTAATTGTAATATAGTGAAGTAAACTATAAAGGGGACGGGTGACAGTTAAAGTGTTAAAACATAAACACAGACATTTGATGGCACCCATCTTCATTAAGAATCAGAGTCATATAACTACACTAAAGCACATCTAAATATAGTTTGATTTTCTAACAACTACATTCAGAGCAATTAAAGTACGTAATTACATTATTAACATGTTATAGTTTTATATGTGCAGTAATTGACAGTGGTCATAAAATCTTCTTTAAATAGAAAGAGTACCACAAAACAAAAATTTAATGTTTCCAGTGTGGCTATTTCTCTTCATATTTCTGTAGTGATTTAAAATACCCCGCGTAGCTCGTTATACGGACTAATTATATTTAGTATTTAGCAGTATATGTTCTTAATTTTAACCGTGTAAAGTAGCTATAACAAATTTAATCTGCGAAACATAAATCTCAAAAGAGGAATAACTTTTTAAAAAATAGCAGCGGCAAAAAACTTGATATCGATTTGCATCAATTCCTCTCACAGATCACAAGACATTGGTAACAGCAACATTATCACTCCATACATCAAAACATTCATTTACACGAACATAATAAAACACAAAATGGCTCATCAGTTTTCTAAAGTGTTTTTGAAAAATCACATACCCTGCCTTTAATGAATATAACATGTTTTCCTCACATACTTGTTGCCTACTGTTCTAAGTGTTTAAGTCGGCAAAGACTCAAACAGCGCTGTACTCGATGAAAACAAGGCAGAAACGACGTCGCATATGTTGCATAAACAAACTGAGTAAAGTATATTTTTCAATTAAATATGCGAAAATCGCGATCTGCTCACCTCTCCTCAGAAGACTCGACGCTGAGTGTAAACGCGAGCTGGTGATGACGTCATCGTCGTCAGTGGCAGATCATCAAAAAGCGCCAAACTATATTTAAAACGTCAAAACATCTATAAAACAACACATTAAACAAAAACGAGAGTTACTAACATAGGCTAACATTTGAATTCCTTTAGATATAAAGTATCGCTTTTTATTTCTCCTCTTTCCTACTACTTGTTTCACTTCTGTTTCAGTTTTTTATAACCATTTCTTACTATGTGTCAGTAAGTTGTTATTTTAGCATGTGTGTTTGGCTCAGTGTTATTTTTTTTTACGCTTACTGATAAACTAATGTAGTTTGATTTGTATTAGTTATCTATTTTAGTTTTAGTTACAGTTGTAGTAATGTTGTCATTTTATTAGTTTTTTATTATGTCTATATAGGTTTTTTATTAAGTTTTAGTTTTATTTAATTTGAGTTATTTCAGTACTTCAACATACAAAATGGAAATGAAATAATATATATATACTGAATGTATTTATATATATATATATATATAT
>NW_015661078.1:110164-128216 GCF_001515625.1 Sinocyclocheilus rhinocerous | reverse complement strand
TATTATATATTACAGTATAATTATCAAATATTATATATATATATATATATAGTATGTATAGAGTTTTAGCTTTTAGTTTTAATTACTTTTTCTTATTTGTAAGTCGCTTTGGATAAAAGCGTTTGCTAAATGACTAAAAGTAAAAGTAAAGTAAAGTAAAGATATGATTGTACACTATCTGCTTGTTTTGTGTTTGATGGGAAATAAAACCAAAAGCTGAAGATGTTTTACTGGTGTATTCATTAGTGTCTTCACAAATATACGCGATCACTATGAACTGAAGTGATAGACAGTGTTTAACCTAATTCTTTTGTCTCTATACAAAGAGACATTTGCATAGATGAGCGAACATAATCACCTGATTTTGTAAATGTGGCCAATTATATTTGCATTAAGGGCACCCAGTTTGCACGTGTCTATAATTTAAATTAATAGCTTACAATGAGCATGCAATAGAAGAAATAAGCATGTTTAATGAAAGTAAATGTCCATGTTTAATAATATTGTCAATGAAATGAAAATGTTAAATTAAATAAAAGAGATTATTGTTCAATATTGTATTCTAACGTCACAAATAATGATAATGAATATTTTACATGATTCTTTTGTACAGTCGGTTTGGTGAAGAATACTAAAAACAAACATTTGTGTCCTCCAAATTGACCCAAACCTGATCAGTTTGTACATGAAATTAATTAATTCATCAACTCAACACCAGGTTACCATACATGTTTATATTTATTTCAACAAATAACAACTAAAATGAAATCCCTGGAAGCTTGAACACTTTTGTAGCATTTAAAATGCTGGTTTAATGTAGTAAGTGATGCTAAAAGACATGCAGATGAGGCCAGAATATTAACGCAACTTGTTTAATTACACGTTAAGAAAACGCTTATGCATTAAGACAGTATTTAAAGTTCATATTTTGGGTTCATCAGTTTTTGTGCAGATAGTATGCTTTAGTAAGGTGTGCACTTTTAATATCACTGTCTCGGTTCATGAAGCGTTCTTTATATGAGAGGAAAACGCTTAACGTGTAAATAAACGCGTTGCGTTCACATTTTGGGCTTATGTGCGTATCTGCACGTAGTATGCTTTACAATTTTGTCTTTATCACTGTCTTGGTACATCAAGCCACATGAAGCGTTATTTATTTGTGTTCAAGTTCTGCTAATTCACAAGCCGAGAGAGAGAGTCATACTCGCGAAGGTGATGTTAATTATTTAACCAAACAAAATCAAAAACACGCATAAATATGATTATTTTATTGAGTGACAGGCAGTGGGTTTAATCGGTGACATTATTAAATAGATTTACTATCCGGTGGCTGTCTTCTAGTCATAAACAAAACGTCCTTAAAGCTTTTCACAACATTATATTTGGTTGCAATTATAGTAAAACATCTTAGTAACCACACCTAAAATGCAAATAAAACGTCTTAGAAACGTTGCGAATACCTGCATCTGCACGTTAGAATACAATACAAAAATACAACCAGGATAAATCTTATATGGCACGTTCTGTTTGTGTAAATAATTAAATACATACATACACAAATAAATAACGTACTCAGTAAAACTATTTAATAATATTATTAATTATATTATAATTATTATTATTTAATAATAATGTGTGAATAGCACTTCACGCTTTAAAAGCGATTGATGCAGACTGCTGCAGTGTAAGCATTTCAATATCCCTAAAATATTTTAAGACAAAACTGTCACCTTGTTTTTAGAGATCATAATACATTATTATGTTTTTGATTGTTTTTGACTGCTGGTGACGCGCAGAAGAAGACGCTCTCCGAAGCGTCATTTCCGGTTTAGAGAAAAGCTACCGGACAACAAAATGGAAGGAAAAAACAACAATCTCGACGACTTGGACTCTCGGCTTCAGGTTCTTGAAAAACGCGTTTATGGCGAAAGAGGAGGAAAAACCAACAAGCCAGTGAAGGTGATCGGCCTCAGACACGCGTAAACCCCCCCCCGTGTGTGTGTGTGTGTGTCAGCTGCAGCGCCACAGTGTTTATTGATGTTTTGATAGATAATATTTAGACCATAACATCAGTCATTCTCGTTGTGCTGTTGTTATAATGCGCGTTAGTAGTGTCTGTCAGAAGTGCGGGCGTGGCAGCAGGACTCGTGACACATAAACACGCTGGAAGCGATGAATAGATCAGACTTGTCCTTTTATGTATACAATTTCATCCAATTTTTTTTTCTGCTAGCAGTGTGCATGTTTTGCTGGATGTCTAATCTGTCTTTCCTTCCCTCAGTGTGCTGAATCACTCACAAGAACCAGTACTGCTCTGGCAAACACCGCAAACAAGAGAGAGCGTGTCAAGATCCTTCACAAGAAAAGTGAGAGCCTCCCAGTTCACATTTGTAATCAAAATGCTGTTTTAATATGTTGCATCATCATTTTTTGTCGATGTATGTTTTCTATCAGTTGAAGATTTGCTGAAGTATTTGGACCCCCAGTTCACAGACTTCATCGCTGTGCCAGATGCAATGAAATTAGAGTTTATTCTAGCAGGTTAGTGCTCTAATTTTCACGTGTATAAGTGATTCAGGAACCTGATTTCACATTGGATGTCAAGTCAAGAGGCCTTTCAATGCAGCACCCACATACACGTTGTATTTGTCACCAACCATGTTTATCCTCATTGCAGGTGAATCTGTATTAAATGTAGTGTGAAATCTGTGTTCTTTACCTCCTGTAGTTTTGTAAGGATGAACGCATGTCACACAGATGATTTGACTTGCTTCTACCAAATAACAGAGGAATTTGCACTGAAATACTGTAGGGCGCACAGCCCATGTCAAAAAATGTGAGAAGTGTTTTGTCAAGTTTACACGCAATTCTGAGAAGAAAAGTCAAAATTGTGAGATGAAAACTTCTGACTTTTTTTTGAGTTTATATCTTGAAATTTTGACTTTTTGTTCAGCCAAGAAAAAAAATATAAAGGCAATTGTGACCTTTTATCTCACAATTCTGACTTTTTCCCTCACGTTTACGAGTTTATATCTCACAATTCAGATGTTTCTTTCAGAATTATGAGAAGTACGTCATGCAATTCACTTTTTTTTCTCAGAATTCTGCGTTTATATCTTGCAATTCTGACTTTTTTTCTCTTAGAACTGCGAGAAAAGAAAAGTTAAAAAATCAGAATTGTGAGATTAAAAGTTGCAATTACCTATTTTTTTTATTCCGTTGTGGAAACAAGCTCCCACAGGAGAGAACTTGTGAGTTGTGGTCCACCAGTTGAGAACCACTAAAACATATAATGTTAATGAATGGGCCGATCTAAGCAGTCTGAACAGTGCATAAGCTCCTCATTCTTTATCTACAGAGGAAGAGTTTTTGCGTTCTCAGGCCACATTATTGGAGCAGGTGCACAATCTGCAGCCTCTTCTGGACAGCAACCACATTAAAGGTCAAACACTGACTGTTGCTATACTAGTCAAATATGAAAGGACTTTTTCTTTCAGTATGACTGAGGCCATTTTTAACAACGCTGTGTGTTCTTTTGGCATCACAGCGGTTCCAGAGCTGACCACGAAAGTGCAGCGGTTGTCACAAGTCCACATTAAACAACAGGTAACAACACATTTAACTTGTTTTTGTTTTTTACCTCCATGCAGGTGGAGTAGAGTAGGTTTTTTTTCTTTTTTAAGTATACGTGACACTGGAGCACAAAAAGCAGTCTTAAGTCGCTGGGGTATATTTGTAGCAATAGCCAAAAATACATTGTATGGGTCAAAAATATTGATTTATTTTGTAAATTTCCTACCGTAAATATATCAAAACGTAATTTTGGATTAGTAATATGCATTGCTTAGAACTTGATTTGGACAACTTTAAAGGTGATTTTCTCAATATTTAGATTTTTTTGCACCCTCAGATTCCAGATTTTCAAATAGTTGTATCTCGGCCAAATATTGTCCGATCCTAACAAACCACACATCAATGGAAAGCTATTTATTCAGCTTTCAGAAGATGTATACATCTCAATTTTGAGAAATTGACCCTTATGACTGGTTTTGTGGTCCAGGGTCACATAGATTAGCATCCATCACTAAATGAGACCATATTGTGAAACATGCTGATTCACATTCCTATGTATAATAAATTATGCGTGACTGACTTCTGCAGGACCAGAATGAAGAATTATCTGCTGAAGTGAAGAGGCTGTTTGAAGAATACAACAAAATGGTATCCTTAGTTGCGGTGAAAGACTCCTATTTAATTATTGTACAGATCTCCCTGCAGCTAAAAACAGCACACAGTAAGCTCATTCTTGAACATCTGAATTCTTTCGCATGAGTGCCTTACTGTCCTTAACTTCCTCCACAGATGTTTCTCTTATCAAAGCAGTTTTCACAGTGGGATGAAACTCTGCGGAAGCTGGAAGGACCCAAGCAAGGCCAGCAGATAGACTAGGATGCTAATGCTTAGATTGATGGCTTGTTGTAAAATCTTGCATTTTTCACAATTCATCACCGATATGATTAATTAAAACAGCACTGTCATTCCTAAACGTACCTTGTTATAAGTAAGTGTTGTTTAAGGTCTTTGACCTCCCCTTAATCTAAATCTTGAGTCATTATGTACAAATATGGTCGTCTTACTGTGTTATAAATGATTATATGCTCATTACATTTGTGTTTACAGAAACATTTCTTTGCTTGGAAAATGTATTCCAACCATTATCCTCTAATTAAACTCGTTTTGCTTTTTAATTTATTTATTCCATTATTCCAGCGATTGTGTGTGAGGGTGGTTTCTTAACGCCTTTAGAAAGGTTTCGCTACCTGCAATAACCATAAATAAAAGGAAGTGCCGCTGTAGTATTTATGTTGCATTTGTCCTTTTTTAAATACAAAAATACATCTAGTGTTTATCTTTTTATGGGTGACTGAATAACACAACCACACCTTCTTTAACAACTTAAAACATTACAGTCTTACAGGAGATATTAATTCATTCTTGCTAATTGAACGAAACAAGTAAATGAACAATGGTGTAATGTATTGAACTTTTAACACTAGATTTAGTAAGTCATTCTATCAATAATTGATTTTTCCACGAAATCTAGCCGAGTAATCACTTCTGATTTTAGCAAGGTTTTCACTATGCTTTTTTTGAGGAGTCTTGCTATTGCATAAAGTGTTAAGTAATCAGTACAAATGAAAGACATCTGTGAAAATCCACGTCATTACGAACAAAGTTTGATTTGCAGTGATGTGCATAGGCTTGCACACAAATATGTAACTTCTCAATTTATTGACCGCTGCTTTTTCTAGAAATTTTTTTTTTTTTCGGATAATTTTTTTTCAGAGAAAATCTGGGTGATGCTTTAAACAACTTGCATTTATTGACAACATAAATTGTAATTTGCATTGAGCTAAATGGATCTTTTTTGTGATCCTGTTGCAGAAATGTTTTTCTTTTAAAGACTACAAAAATGGTTTTTTATCATGAACAACTTTAATTGTAAACAATACGGTTTTTTTTTGTCAATGTTTAAAAAGTAAATTTATACAAAAAGCTCATTTTAACTTAATTTATGCATGTGGATAATAATAATATAAGACATGCTTTATATCAGGGCTATTCAATTTGGCGGCCCGCCAATCATCTTCATCATAAACACACAATTATGCCAAAAATACAATTTATAGTTTATGTGAAGATTGTTTTAAGTTCACTTAAATTAAAAGTTAATTTTTTTCAGAGCATACTAAATGTTAAAAATATACTGTAGTGTTGAATGGCTATAATTAATGGCTAAAATTGAGATCAAAATGCAATTAATCGAGACATCAGTAGCAGTATTGGTATCAAAAATACTGGCCTTTGTTAATAATAGGCTACTTAGTAAAGAGATGCCATTAAACATATTTAAAATATGGGTAGTTTCTAACTACATTAATTTGGAGGTTCAATGTGAAATTATGACAATATATTAATATGCAATTAATTACAGAAAAATGGGATTAAATAATTCATTTTTTTAATCGACTAATGAAACTAATTGAATAGCCCTGCTTTATATTTTCCACATCTCATATAATTATATCATTAATATCAACATGGTTGCAAGTAGTTTATGTTTCTATATTGACTATCAATTCTACACATCTTTACATCTGCACCGGATGTGTTGAACTACTAGTTTGAAAATGTTCTAGTTCATATTTTACAGCCTGAATTCTAGTGAAAGTATGAGGCAGCAGCCCCGCCCCTCCGGTGCGAACTGGTCACGTGGAATACAAACGGGCCAATAGGAACGCGCGTTTATGGGGATGTCGCGAATTTTGAAACGGTTGCTCACCAAAACATTTGATCAATCCTACCGTCAAAATTACCTCCTTTCTTCGTCTCAATGTAAGTATACTGCTTTAAGATACTCTAATATCGGTCCAAAATGCGAACAGTGCGATTTAGTGCGTCAAGATGTTGATTGTCAATAACTAAACCGATAATACACGATTGCCAACGAGAAATGTTCTGTTGTAGAGTGAGTTTAGCCGGATAGCTAGTGAGCTCTTAGGCTAATAAACACAGCAAGTTAAAAATAATTCTATCAAATAATGCATTTGATGAGAGTTAAGATCTAGTTAGTAGAATAAAGAGCTGAAAGGGCCCCAAACATGGATGACGCACTTTACTGTGTAACTTAATATCATCTTTGAATGGTGTTTTGCCCTTAAAGAGACCCAACATTGATAAGTTATTTAGGTTTGTGCAGTTTGAATACTTTAAGATCTATTAAACATTAAGGATGGGATGAGACATGTTTGGAATGACTGAAGTATGGTGTCATCTTCCTGAAGATGTCAGTGCAGTACAGTAAGTGTTGTGTTGATGTGTCTTGTGTTGTTTAGTGTGCAGAGATGGATGAAGAAGAGAGCACAGAGCGACAGCTGCAGATCGCCATGCTGTGTCAGCGGCTGGCCAAGATGAAGAAGTTATACAATGATGGTAAGAACTTCCAGATTTGGGTCATAATTTTGCCCACACTTTAAAGGGGTCATATGATGCGATTTCAAGTTTTCCTTTCTCTTTGGAGTGTTACAAGCTTAATGTACAGTATTTGAAAAATAATGTGTTTTTTGAACATTAAAGCATGTCAACATATTCTGTTACACCAAATACACAAAATAATGATCTTTAAAATAGCATCATATGACCCCTTTAAAACATGGATATATTTGGGAATTCTAGGTCTGGGAATGTTGTGGAAATGAATACAATCTTGAAAAGTCATGAACGTTCCTGTAATTCCAATATAAATGTTTGTAAATATGCCCGGCTCGGAAATATTTCTTCTTTCAGAAAGCGATCTCTGGAATGTTTAATAATGATTCTTATCCAATAATCACGAAAGAATGCAAAGATCAAGGAAATTCATTGGCTCTGTCAGAAATGAATCGCTAATTGAGAACATGGCCATTAAGTTGCTTTCATTCTCTCCAGGCAACTTTAAGAAATGCACTTTGTACATTAGGAAATTATACTTGAGAAAATAAAGACAGATTTTTAGTTTTGGGTGAACTATTTTTTGTTTTAAATCAACAGATCTGTTTTAAACTGCCAAATATTTTAGTGCATTTTTTTTTTTAAATTTAGTCTCTTTGTCAACAGCATCCAAGATGTAAATGATGCACAGGCTAGTTTTGACATAGCGAGATCGCACTGTAAGGATTTTGCCTTTGTTCACATTGCTTATGCTCAGTTTGAGCTTTTGCAAGGTAAGGACACTTAAAAATTTCAATAAAAATCTAAGGCATGTAGTAAGCTTCTGCCTCTGTCAGAAATGAATCGCTAATTGAGAACATGGCCATTAAGTTGCTTTCATTCTCTCCAGGCAACTTTAAGAAATGCACTTTGATTCTTCAGAAGGCTTTTGAAATGAATGCTAAACCCAGGCGCGTTCTGGAGGCTGCCGTGAGGAATCTAAACGCAGGCAAACGCCAGCTCCTCTCGCATGAAGATAAGGAGAACATTTCAGGTTAGTTCACATCATGGCGACTACTTTTTACTATGCTTTTGTATGGAAGCCTGTTATAGAATAAAAAAATAAACAGAAAACGAAGCGTTTGAGAGAGGCGGGGCATAGAGGACCTACAATAATGTACAGTATTTGAAAAATAATGTGTTTTTTGAACATTAAAGCATGTCAACATATTCTGTTACACCAAATACACCAAATAATGATCTTTAAAATAGCATCATATGACCCCTTTAAAGTACAATCATCCAACCTAAATGTTTCGTCACCCAGTGTGTTCGTGTTTTTATAATTTATGATGTTGTTGATTCATATTTATATTGTGAGGAAGATACTTAAAGAACTTTGATTTCAAACTCTGAATTGAATTTATTTTAACTAAAAAAAGACAAGTAAACAGTGAGTAATAAAATAAGAACCGATAAATGGCAAGCAATGGCACAAACAAATACAATAACAAGATACAACTAACATGAACTGTGCTTTAAGTTTTTCAGGTAGGTATAACAGTAATATTCAGGTACAGAAATACCACAGAAACTGAATAATCTACTTAACTTTAAAATAACACTGGTTGGTCTTCAGTGTATAAATAAACATTAATGACAGACAGCAGCAGGTTTATTTAGGTTGCTGTCTTTTTAAGACCTCACGCACGGATCTGTTACACAAGTTTTGTTTCTCAACTGTTTACATTCACTTAATAGCCTACATACCGTCAATGAGTATAAATCGACTGTTTACGTGAATACTCATCAAGACTGGCATTTTGACATAATTTTGTATGTATAAGGCTCAACACAACTTCATTCTGTAGTCGCACTTTGGCTGTGAGCTCACAGAAAGGGGTCTCACAGAGACCGTGCAAGTACTGAATTGAGCACTTGAATGTTTAAAACTAAGACTCAAAAGCACGTGCAAATGATACATTCCGTCATCTGTCCCGAGCGTCTTTCACTCTGAAATATTTGCGGGAATTTCCCACGTTACAGGCGCGGAAACTGCGGGAATCAGTAGAATAATGCGCAATCCCGCGCTGAAATTCAAGCCCTGATAAACGATAATTTGAAGAAAAAATGTGATGGTTTGCTGCAAGCATTTTGTTACATTTTATTAAAATCCTGTAATGTATACTTTTGCTTTCTATGAATCAAGCATGTATTTTAAATGCCTTGTGAAATATCTCTAGTGTCTGCACATGACGATGCACACAAGTCTATGAGAAGCAGCTCCAGAAGATCAGACGGAACATGTGACCTGCAGACCAGCAGCACTTTTCACCAGGGGTATGAAAACTTCTGTTCTTTCTTGGGAAATTCATGAGAATTTTGCAGGCCATATCGAATCAAGCAACATATTGAATATTATTAAAAGGCTAAGAATAACCACATTTAGTTAAAAAAAAAAAAAAAAAATCACTTAATGATAACACATATTGTTAAAAAATATTGTTCGAAAGTTTAGGGTCAGGAAGTTGTTTTTATTTATTTATTTAATTTTTATTTAGCAAGGATGCATTAAATTGATTGAGTGCCAGTAAAGACATTTATAATATTACAAAAGATTTCTATTTTAAAAAAAAAAAAGCTGCTATTTTAAACTTTCTATACATCAAAGAATCCTGAAAAATAAAATGTATCGCAGTTTCCACAAAAATATTGTGCAGCACAACTGTTTTCAACACTGATAATAATCAGAAATGTTTCTTGAGCAGCAAATCAGCATATTAGAATGATTTCTGAAGGATCATGTGAGTAATGATGCTGAAAATTCAGCTTTGATCACAGCAATCAATTACATTTTAACAGATATTCACATAGCAGTTATTTTACACTTTAATAATATTTCACAATATTATTGTTTTTGATCAAATAAACCCAGGCTTGGTGAGCAGAAGAGACATAAAAAAAACTTTCTGACCCCAAACATTTAAAACACTTCATTTATGTATGTACCTAATGCACAATACTTGTATTTCACAATATTATTGTTTTTGATCAAATAAACCCAGGCTTGGTGAGCAGAAGAGACATAAAAAAAAACTTTCTGACCCCGAACATTTAAAACACTTCATTTATGTATGTACCTAATGCACAATACTTACCAAAAACAGGCTGTAAATTGTAAGGAATAGGTATTTGTCATGACAGAATTTTTTACCATGAAAGAATTGATGTTAACAAACAGTCTGCATTCCAGGAGTGATCAGAAGTTCAGTCCACAAGATGAGAACATGCCTGTGTGGAGAGCAGGGTCACAACAAAGAAGAAGAATAGCCATGGTAAGGTGTGACAAGAGGTCAGGCCGTCGGCAAACAACACTTGAAAGTGGAAATGCAAATACTTACCTTCCCTCTTTCCTATATGTTCCTTCCTGTAGGCAGAAAGAGTTCCCATGGTGCCTCTCTCTATCCCTGAAAACGAGAGCAGTGACTCAAAACCAGAAGTTCCTGCTGCACACGGCGGTGCTTTCTCCAGGTGAGAGATGAGAATCTGTGCAGGGGTGGCGATATGACCACAAATAGATATCAGTCATTTAATAACTGTAATCCAGTGAATCAAGTACACCAGGGATGTAATTGTTCCCTTTTTTTATGGATTTCCATATTTTCCTACAAGAAGCATGACCCACGTGAATTGCGTAAATGCAAGAGAAAAAATTGCTCGGTTTACAAATACATTTAAAATAAATAAAAAAAATAAAAAAAAAAATCAATAATTTTGACCCATACAATGTATTTTTGGCTATTGCTGCAAATATACCCCAGCGACTTAAGACTGCTTTTGTGCTCCAGGGTTACATTTGTCATCACTGTTGTGTAGCGCATCTACTGTAAAAGTGTTAAACTCTCTCATTTTATAGTCACACTGTTTTAAATTTCTTTGATCTTTATCAAGCTTTAATGTTTGATTTTCTCCAGGCAAACAAGCGGTTCAAATGTCCGCTCCACATTCCCAATGTGTTCCTCAAAGAAAGGCACTCCAGATGGGGACTCCTACAGTCTATTAAACCTGAAGGTATAAGAGTCTTCCTTAAAATAGACTTAAACTCACCAGTGCTGAGAGTTAGTTAGAAAGTAAATATCTATACAATCCTGAATAGTGTCGTTCTGTTCTGTGCAGCCTCCCGTGATCAGTCCAGATCATCTGAGGGGAAACACTGAAGAGGGCGACACCATCACAGCACTCCTACAAAGAGCAGAAAGAAAAGAAACCGCTAGAATGGAAGGTAATTCTAAACTAATATTATATCAATTATATGTTGACCCAGAATACTTTGGGTTTTAGTCTGCTTCTATCACAGGATGGTGGCTTTGCTCGAGCAACTTTTTGTTGCAGTGCACTCTTTTCTGATAGATTTATGTCTTCCTTCTTTCACAGAAACCACTGACATCAACCAGCTCATCAGCACAAACTCTCCTGAAAGTTGTCAGATCTTCCTGAAAAACCTGCAGAAGAGAGGAGACCCTGGTTCAGACCTGGCGTTTCTCTCCAAAATCCTGGAATGCTACTCTAAAGTGTTCGCCAGATTTCCTTTGGCAAAGCATTGCAAAACGGAAAGCTATGCTCGAATGCTGGTGAGATATGCAGAGCTGAAAGGGTGAGTCAGTGGTGGATTGCACTCACAAGTCTCATGTCAACAGCTGATACTTTGAGTAATTTATTCTTCGCCACCTCTACAGAATCGAAGATCCAGAAGACGCTCCGGATCATTTCAGTATTGCCAGATCGCACTGTAAAGCTTTTGCTTTTGTGCATATCGCACATGCTCAGTTTGAGCTCTCGCAAGGTAAAACATTACATTTGTTGGTTTGGTAAGAATATGGTACTTTAAAGACCCCATGCAATTAAAAACGCACTTCTTTTTGTCCATTTTCATTAGCTTTGTATGCAAGTGTTTGCCTAGAATAATCACTTTCTGCAGGTACATGCTAAATTTTGCATCAGAGAAGATGGACCAAATATATTCATTACTTCTATTGCATTTATGGGTGTTTTTACATTGGGAAGTAGGATCTTTCGAGATGTGTGGATGAAAACTGGATCATTTCTTTGGGTCTTTTTAAGAGTAAAGGTGCACGGTATTGCAGTATGTTTAAAGCCAGTGTTCTTGAAATCTCTCAGGTAACTCTAGGAAGAGTAATTTGATTCTGCAGAAAGCGATGAGCTCAAACGCACTTCCGGTTGAACTGCTGCAGACCGCCATCAGAAATCTAAACTCTGGTAAAACTCATCTGCTTCCGGCTGAGCACGAAGAGAACGCTGCAGGTTAGTCTCATTCTTTTTTGTTAAAGGAGACCTTTTTTCCCCTCTGAGGTGCACTTTAGAGCTTTGTCTGTATTTTGTTTTTGCTGCAGTGTTTTCACACTGTAATCGCTCTCGCTGGAGATCTGTCTGTCTCTGATCTACAGTCCACTGCAGTCGAGTGGTCCGTTTGTTTGAGGTGGACTTCAGTGTTGTTCACACGAGACTCATTTTTGTGTTTTGTCATTAGGGGTCCAAGCATCAGAGATTTACATAGAAATCTATGAGCTCCAAAATACTTAAAGATAATTTTTACATTGAAAACATTTTTGTCAAGGTGCATTTCTGAATGTATTGCCGTCGAGTTAAAATGAACTAATTTGTGTATTTCAATATAATGCATAGAATAATACTTCCACAACTTCGATAATTCACTGAAATCATATTATATTGTTATAATATGGCCATTGTGTTACCATATCGTCTACATGAGCCATTGGTGCTCGTACCCTGGTAATCACCGTTAATAGCTACATTTAATAATTCATTAGTATGATTATTTAAAAAAATGATATATTTAGTCTATACTGACATCTTTGGTCCCTGCATCACATTTTCAGTATCTTACAGCAGATTTTTATTTTTTAATTTATATATTTTTTTTATTGAAACATCTTTGTTTTCACACTTTTGTCTCCAATCCAATGGGATTTATTATAATTTTTTTTTTTTTTTTACATTTAAATGTTAAGTGCTCCAAATCAAAACATTTTATTATTACATATAAACCTAAACATGAGCATATTTAATATTGTCTATATTTAGTTATAAAGGAAATAGCAAGCTGTCATTTTTCAGATGCTTTAAGTGATTAACAGTGTGCTTATTACACTAACATGTTTAGGGCTACTTGACTGGAGTAGCCCTGGGTTACATACAGTAAACTTTTGTTTTTCTATAAAGTTAATGCTAATTATTACAGACTAATGCAACCCTAACCCTACACCTATGAGACATTTCACATTTTTGCAATACAAAAACATTGATTTCTTGTTGAGTATGTTCTAAGGTTAACATGAAAAATGCTTGTTCAAAAAATGTGTTTGGTTTTGCAGAAAATGTGGAAGCACTAAGTAACAGAAAGGAAGAAGAAAATCCAATAAAAGCTCCTGAGGAGCAGCAAAAGCCTCTTGCCAAGGAGACTTCGTCAGAATGGAAGATTCCTACTCTCATCAACAGACATGCGTCTCCAGAGGTCTGGTTACAGCTCACACTTTTGTGTTTGATATTTGAGCTCAGAATGATTAGAGTCGACTCGGCTGGGATTGCTTCATGATCTGTCTGTTTTGTGGCTCTATTCAGGATCGTAAAGCTCCTGCAGACCCCGTTTCCTCTTCATCCTCACTTCATGCTCTGAGAACACCTGCGCCTCCCAGAGTACACCCCTCTCTCAGCTGTCAGACTCCCAACTACAAAGACCCCAATGCAAACAGGTAAAAACACAGCAGAGCTCATGGATTAGACGTGACCTTCATCTCTTAACCTTAACCATGCCTTCCGTCTCTTCTTCAATAGTTTTGTCACGCCTGTGGTGAAGCAGCGGCCAGTGGTTGTGTCTGTTCCATCGACGGCTCAGAAAATGGGTCACGCTCAGTTGCCCTGCACCCCTCAGAGCCGGGTGTCCTGCGTCCTGCAGCCGTCACAGGTGAAGACATCACGTATATATCAGAAACATGAGACGGACAGAGAAATGTGTAATAGAGAGAACTAGAAGAGAGAAACCTAATTCTTTTAATTTGGATAGAAAAAATGCAGAGCAGATTAAGGAGTATTAGTTGCCAAGGTATCATTTGTTAATTTAATTTAACTTGAAGTACAAAAAAATTGAATAAACTAAAACTTAAAAAATGCAGCAAAATTACTAAAACTTTAACTAAAATTAATATGAAAAAACAAAACAAATTTAAAACCTTATTCAAAATATTAACGAAAACTATAGTAGTGTATCAATGATACTAAAATAACACTTAAAGTCTTAAAGTCAGTGTGGTATGACTTGAGTAAATGGTAATTACATTTCTTGATGAGCTGTTCCTTTAAGAGACCTCCATAAAGTCTGCTTTTTTTTGCTGGGGATTTTGTTGCATCCAAACCTTGACTTTCTTGATTTTAATTTTGAAGGAAACCGATAATTCAGTTAAAAACAATGTAGGGTGAGACCTATGGCAAGCCATCTTAACATTTATTAATTTGCAGAATATGAAGATGTAGACATCTACAGATATCTAGTTAAAATGAAAATCCTTACAGTTACAGTTTACTAGTGGCTTCATTTCTGCCTCGTGAAATATTGAATAAATTTAACAATCTGCGATCTTTGACCCTCAGACCCCCGCCTCCGCTTTCTCAAACGAATCCATCACAATCAAGGGCAAACAGTTCTTCATTTTCAAGATGATCGGCCGCGGGGGGTCCAGTAAGGTACGAAATAAATGATGCATGACTGTATTCTCTGTGTGATTTTTCATTTTATTTCTGATCCATTGTGTGTAACAGAAATAATTGTTTATTTTCAGGTGTATCAGGTGTTTGACCATAAGAAGCACGTGTATGCTTTAAAGTATGTGAATCTAGAGGAGGCCGACGCTCAGGCTGTGGAAAGCTATAAGAATGAGATCGAGCACTTGAATCATCTTCAACAGTACAGTGACCAGATCATTAAACTCTATGACTAGTAAGTGTGTTGTGCTTGGAAACCGTGCCCTAACTGTTCTAGTGTGCTCCTGATCACATGACTTCCTGTTGGCTCGCAGTGAGATCACCAGCAGCTGCATCTACATGCTGATGGAGTGCGGTCACCTGGATCTCAACACCTGGCTGCGCAGCCGCAAGTCCGTCAACCCTCTGGACAGGAAGTGCTACTGGAGGAACATGCTGGAGGCTGTGCACACCATCCACAGACACGGTGAGGGACTCTCTGAACCATCACTGTTACTCCTGATTTGAGCAAAGTATTCGGGGTTGTTCACACAGAATGCGTTCTTGCGTTTAAAAAAAGCACACAGCACTACGGAACAGAAAAGAGCACAGGATCTCAAAAAGATGAACTTCTTTAACTTCACACGGTCAAGTTCACACTGCAAAAAAAGATTTTCTCATTCAATGCTTTTGTCTTGTTTTCCAGTACAGATATCTAAACATTCTTCCCGTTTACAATTTAAAATGTATCAAAAGCGAGTTTATGCTTAAAACAAGAAGAAAAAAGGAGTAGCTTGTTTTAGGAGTAGCTTAATTTTGATATTTGACTTCTGTTCAGTGAACTATATCTCAATATCTCAAGTCATTTTGCGTCTCAACTAATCTTGATTTTAAGAATATTTGTACTGGAAAACAAGACAAAAATACAGAGTAAGAAAATCATTTTTTTGCAGTGTTACTTACTGCTACACAGCAAAAAAAAAAAAATTCTCACATACATATTTTTGTCTTGTTTACCAGTCACAATGTCTAAACATTCTTAAATCATACATTAATACATTAACATTATACATTAATATTATTATATTAATACATTAATAGATACATTAATTTAAGAAGCAAACTAGCATAAGGTATTAAGCCTTGTTTTCTGAAACATGTATCAAAATTAAGTGAGTTTTAACAAGAATAAAATATCTGCCAATGGGGTAAGAAAAATAATCTTGTTTTCCCTTTGAGTTACATTTATTTTTCTTACCCCATTTACTTGTTTAAAGCATAAACTTACTTAATTTTAATTTTTCTTTAACCCCAGAAAACCAGACTTATTATTGTATGCCATTGTCTTACTCCAATGAATGTTTCTTGATTTAAGAATGTTTAGATATTTGTAATAGAAAACAAGGCAAAAATACCAAGTAAGAATGTTTTTTTTTTGCAGTGTATAACTCTAGGGCCTACCTGCAAGTCTCTATTTTAGATAACACAGAAAAAAAAATATCTGTCAGTGTGGTAAGAAAAAAAAAAAAAGTTAAATTATCTTGCTTTCCCTTTTAATTTTTCTTACTCCACTGACCAATATTTTTACTTGGTTTAAGCATAAACTCACTTAATTTTGATATTCTTCACAAAACAAGACTTTTTTTTGCTTCTCAACTAAGAATTTTTAGAAATCTTTACTGAAAATAACAAAAATATTAAGTAACTAAGCAAAAATACTAAACACTGTTGAACATGTAATCCAGTTTCTTTATGCACGTCTCTGTTTAATTGACACATTTCGTTGCGTTTTTCATTTGAAGGTATCATCCACAGTGATTTAAAGCCAGCTAATTTTGTGATTGTGGATGCTTCGCTGAAACTGATCGATTTTGGGATCGCTAACCGTATTCAGCCTGACGTGACCAGCATCATGAAGGACTCGCAGGTTCGACCAGAACTGATCTAGTATTACACAAGTTATATTTCTAGCCTGTTCTGTGTTGATTTACTCGTTCTTATGACGTCCGTCAGGTGGGGACTCTGAACTACATGCCACCAGAGGCCATCAAAGACACGTCCTCCAATGGGAAGCCAGGGTCAAAGGTGAGAAGACTTCATATTTTAGTAACGGATCTCATGTTAATATAGTCCTTTCAGGGAGCATGTATAACGTTAGATTACACCGTGTGATCCCATCATTCTCTCTTCAGATCAGTGCTAAAGGCGACGTGTGGTCTCTGGGATGTATCCTGTACTGCATGACTTATGGAAAGACTCCGTTCCAGAACATCACCAATCAGATCAGCAAAATCCATGCCATCATAGACCCGACCCATGAGATCGACTTCCCCGATATCCCAGAGAAGGACCTGCTCGATGTGCTGAAGGTGCCCAGGATGTTTGACTGTGCTGATCAGTCGTTTAATGACCCCAGTTAGTGCTCACCGTCTGTCTCTCTGTTGTCCGTTTCAGAGGTGTTTAGTTCGCAATCCTAGAGAGAGGATTTCTATAGCAGAGCTCCTCGATCATCCGTACCTGCAGCTGCAACCTGCACCTGAGCCAGGTACAAACTACAGTCTCATTTCACTGAAAGCAATCACAAATCTAAAGCAGTATGAAATCAGAGCAGAAAATCTGAAATTAATCAAGTCATGACGTTAAATGAGTATCTTCCTCAGTATTTTTGTTTTACAAATATCTTAACATCCTCAAATCAAGATGCAAAATTAAGAAAGTCTTGTTTTCTGAGAAATTGAACACAATTAAGGGATTTTATGCTTAAAACAAGAACAAATATCTGTCATTGGGAATGAAAATGTATTTTCCCTTTGAATGAAGTAGATTTTTTTTGAGCCCATTGGCAGATATTTCATCTTGTTTTAATCATAAACTCACTTCAATTTTTTTTTATTTCACATAAAACAAGACTTTTTATCTTATGTCTCAAGTAAATGTCTCTTGTTATAAGAATCTTTAGGCATTTGCACTGGAAAACGAGACAAAAACACTTTCTTGCAGTGTAATCAGTATGTTCAGTAAAAGGTATTTCTATATCCTAGCGGTTGTGATCCAAAACGCCAAATGCTTTTTTTTTTTTTTTTTGTAAAATATTAAAAAGTAATGGAGATCTGTTAGAAGCTGTATTTTTCAAGTTTAAAGCCTTGCTAATACAAGACACTGTGCTCCCTAGACATTTAGGAGAGTGTATTGATGTATTATGTTCCCTTCAGTTTATTGAAATGTTCCTTAAATTACTTCAATGTTCCTCCATAAAGTGTTGCTTACAGAACTTTTTTTTTTTTTTTTTTTTTTTTAAAATATATTA
>NW_015661078.1:95852-110089 GCF_001515625.1 Sinocyclocheilus rhinocerous | reverse complement strand
TTTTTTTTTTTTTTTTTGACTATATATCAATAATTTTAAATGCATTTCTTAAGAATGCTATTTATTTCTTTATATGTAAAACTTTAGTGTACCTTTGAAAAAAAAAAAAAAAAATTTTTTTTAAAGCAATGTTAACTAAATTTCTTGTATCTGATTACTCAACATGCATAAAGCAGATTCTGGCTGTTTTAATATGGTGATGATTGTTATATCACCGTCACTTCCAGCAGAAGCGTGTGCCGGTGATTTAAAGAAGATTCTCAATGAACTGGCGGCTCTTCAGTCTCCCAACAGCATCGCCAGAGCTGCTAGTGTAAGTGATGATCAGTCCATCATTCGTCCCGAAACACCATCATACAGCACTGTGTGTATGATACCGCTGGACCATTTATAAACAAGAAGAAATTATAAAATAAAAACAATCAAAATAAAACACTTACTAAGGAAGTATAGCGGATTACTTGCAAAAAAAATGATATAAATATCAGTCATCACTCTATATCTCCAATAATGTGTCTTAGTAAGATGAGATTGAAATGATCCAAACATATAATGCAATGCAATCCAGTGATGATTGAGAGATGAAGAAATAAACGCTCCTCAAAAGATCCTGAGGATCAGATTTGAGACTCTAAAACATGATTGATGGAGAATCAAGTAAAGCTGAGCTGCTTCAGTCCAGTAAGTGTTCATCTGGAAATATTACTACAGTTATTCTGACATTTACTTGATCAAAATCAGTAAAGATCTGACAACAGAAAGACACGTGAAGCTCCAGCTGAAGCTGGACGTTTCTACAATTACACTAAAAGTGCTTTTACTTGATAAAAAAACCTCTGAACTATCAATCAGTTCAACTTATCAATCAACTTTTTAACCATCTTTCTCTATTACTGCTGCAGAACCTGGCCAAGATGTGCAACAGCGGGAGGAAGTTAGATGTTTCTGAATGTGTGAAAACGTCCAGTCAGACGCTGTGGAAATGACGAGGATGGAGATGATGAAGCCTGCAGGACTCAAAACCACTGTTCCTAAACGCACATTAAACAAGCTGTCAGTCAAAACCGCTTTCACTAGCTGCCATCGTGCTTAACACTTCCCTCGAGACGCGGTAAACACATTCATGTTTGTTGTCCGTTTCTTCCTAACTGTTTCTGATTGTATTTGACTACATGATGTGAGCTAAGAAAGTGTACATGACAAATAAACACACCTTGTCAGGTATATATTTCAAATGTAGTATTCTTTTGTTACATATAATGCTGTTTTCTTGGAAGTATGCAAAATGACATGTTTTCACGGCCATCTCATTATTCAGTGTGTTTATTGTCTTGATACCATTTCGTCAGAATGCATGATTACTTTTCTGTGTTCGTCAATGGATTAAAATACTTTCTACATTTTGCATTTATAGAATATTCTTGAAGGCTCCCCCTTGAATATTCCACCAAAACAAATCCCACCAAAAATTATCTCCCTTCCTGTGTGATGGCATCAAGGAATTGACTTTGGTTTAAGATACTAAAAAAAATTGTGGGCACCAAAACCATAATAACTGAAAAAAATATTCTCTCCCAAAAATGTGCTGTTTGAAACATTTTAGTTTGTGATATTGTGATTAAAGAAAACTAACAAACATGTTTGCATGTGTAATATTTTATAATATATTAGCACATATGCATTAGTTTACCCAAAAATGAAAATTCTCTCATCATTTACTCACCCTCCACTTGTTCCAAACCTGTACGAGTTTCTTTCTTCTGTTGAACACACAAGAAGATACTTCGAAGAATGTTGATTGACTTTCATAGTAGGAAAAAAAAATACAGTGGAAGTCAATGGCTGCCATCAGCTGTCTGGTTACCAACATTCTTCAAAATAACTTCTTTTGTGTTCAACAGAAGAAAGAAACCCATACAGGTTTGGAACAAGTGGAGGGTGGGTAAATAACGACAGATTTAATTTTTAGGCGAACTATCCCTTTAAGGGGTTAAATAGAATGACTCAGGCAACAAATAAACGTGATTTTTAAAATAAAGCCAAATATTCTTGATTTACTTGTCAAGTAATTTCGTGAATTGTGATATTCCAAGCTCAAATTATGTTTAATAAACTTACGATAAACCAGATAAAACGATTAGAACATTATGGCTGTGTCTCAAAACCTAGTGAGCGTCCTACCTAGACAGCGTTTTCTTCCATAACTCTTCACTGCGCTCTAGGTTGAAACCATAGGTTGAAACACGGCCCGTTTGTGACGTACGCTGTCAATCAAAACTCCTCCCACTCGTCCAGCCAATCAGAGCGGCGCTTGTCCATGTGAGCGCTGACGTCAGAGCGCTTGTCCTGCTAGGTTTCCAGCGCAATGGCGGCGACGCGGCTGTTTCTGAGAGCTTCACCCGTTAAGTCTTCGTTAACCGGGTTAACCGGTGGCGTGCGCAGCAGTTTGGGGTTAACTCTGCTTAAACGGTCCCCTGACTGCACAGCCGAGCCGAAAGCGCAGAGGAGACATGCAGCGCACTTCACCTATCACCCTGACCCTGCGCCTACTCAGTACGGTAAATGCCCTTGTTTACACTTTACAGTGGAGCTGCAGAACAGGAAAGAAGGACTCGCTATTAAATAATATTCATAATACGTAAGCCTGGCTTTGCTGTGGTGTCAGTCTTGCTCTCAAATACACACTGACTGAGTTGTGTCATTATGCACAAATGAATAAATACAGTGCTTGTTAGGATGAATCAAAATCTCATTTAATTCTGACTATATAACAAACTCACACCGCAGCTAAATATATGACGGCAAAATTAATGTCATACAAGTAATTTCAAACAGTGACCACAATGGTACTTGACATGTAACTTATGAGGTGATTGGGTTAGTTTGCTAAAGTGGAATGAGCACATTATTTCATAGAGGCTGGATGGGGAAAAATAAGATATAAAAATAAATAAACTATTTTATGAAAATACTAATTAGACATTTTTTGACAGTTCCCTTTATTAAAACAGTTAAAACAATATCTTAAGTCATACTTGTATGTCATATTCATATTATATGAGTACGGTATCCATAATTGCACACATACATGCATAATCGCTGCATATCATTATAATATAAATTATTGTATTTTGTTACAAATTTTCCACATAACATGTCAATGAGTAGAACATTAATGCATTGTAATGCTGCCGTATTACTTTTTATTTTTAAATTATAGTTTCATTAAGTAAGGTGCTAAGGTGTAAAATGTCAAAATTATGCCAATAATGCATAATCAGCATGCACACATTTGCATATCATGCTGTTTAAAAACCAAAATGACACAATCAACATCTCTGTGGTTGGTAATTTTCAGGCCTTTTTGCTAAATGATTATTTGTGTAAACCTGTCTTATGCTGCCTAATGTCTGTTTCCTGAGGTTCACTTATAATGTTAGTAATATATATATTTTTCAGTGCATATAAACCGACAATACCTGTATTACCAATGCATCTGAAAACAAAACGCAAAACCACAAACCCTCCTCTGACGTTTACTAGCAGCGAAATAGAAGAATAGGTGTTTATAGCTGACTCTTGCTGTACGATTGACTTGAGTGTCTCTGCAGGCCCCACACAGAAGATGAATTTATTCCAGTCTGTGACCAGTGCCTTGGACAACACGCTCGCCGGCGATCCCACCGCAGGTACGAGAGCAGCTTAACCTCTCATTTCAGTGTGTAACTGAGGGTCTTGAGTGCATCAGCTGGTGCGATATATTAACACCTCTGTCTCCTGCAGTGATTTTCGGTGAAGATGTGGCGTTTGGTGGGGTGTTTCGATGCACAGTCGGCCTCAGAGATAAATACGGTGAGTTTTCATGCTCCTAGGACACATGAGGTGAAGTGTGCTCACCTGCGTGTTGTGTGCGCTCACACTAGATGGCAGCACAGTTCCTGCCTGAAGACTGAGTTTAGAATGAAATACCTGCTTACTATTCACTGTGTACTGCATACTTCAAACATAAGCAGTACACGGTAAATTGTAAGCAAGCTAAGTGTGAGTGGTGACCGTTATCAGCTGGGAAATATAAATGTTAAATGTTTCGAAATTTAAATTTGAAATTGGTTTTGTGTAACAATGTTCTATTTTTGTGAGAATGATCAAATGGGGAGTCAAAAAGAGATAAAAAATAGGGTTATTTATTAAATAAAACTACAACTCAAACCATAAACAACGTTTCCATTACCTGAAAAAAAAAAACATTCCAGCTATTATAGTTCTCATTAAGTACTGAGATAATTAAAACTAAATAAAAACTAAATCTTATTATAAACTATATAGACCAAATTTAAATAAACTAATAAAAACGACAAAAAAAATTACTAAACCTTTAATTAAAATGAAAATGACAACAGAAAATATAAAAATAAAATCGTGTGTGTGTGTGTGTGTGAGTGTGAGTGAGTGTGAGAGAGAGTGTGTGTGTGTGTGTGTGAGTGTGTGTGTGAGTGTGAGTGTGTGTGTGAGTGAGTGTGAGTGTGTGTGAGTGTGTGTGTGTGAGTGTGTGTGAGAGTGTGTGTGATAATAAAATAAAATATTATCAAAAGCTATAATCAGTGATGCTAAAATAACAGTGCCTGTGATCACTTTGTTCATCACACTGGAAATGTAAAGTTAGGTTGAGTGCAGTGCATTGTGGGATGCAGTAATTCATGCAGTGTGTCTGTTGTATTCTGCACATTTGGCCATTTAGTGTCTGTCTGGATGTAATTAGTTGCTAGTATGTTAATCGGTCATATTAAGAGGTGTTCAAGTGTGTTTGCATTTGCTGCTAAAACTTTAAAGCTGCATAAATCAGCATGAACTTAACCTTGAGGTCAGATCTTGTCCTGTATCTAAATAAAGGAACTAAATAAAACAAATAACACTAAACTTGTATATTTTCTTGTACAATTTGTATATTATTAATTTAAGCAAACATCAAAGAATGAATGATTTGCTGGAAAAAGCATGTGACTCTTTGGCTTTATTATATGGTAAAAACTTGAGTTCTTAAGCACAAATAACTGTAGATCAGTCCAGAACATTGGCTTTGTTTGAGCCAGTCTTCATTAGACACTGATTCAACTCTGATTGAATGATGGCAGGAACTGCTTTCAGGTGTTTCTCTAACATTTCTCTTTAGTTAAGGTTGGAACTATGACTTAGCCCTTACTAATCATTACATTTCTTCTGCTTTAATCGTTCACTGGTGAACCGCTCATGTGTTCAGAGTCATTGTCTTGATGCAGGACCCAGTTAAAGCTTTTGGACCATTTTTTTTTCTGATAGAAAGTAATAGTTTTATTCAGCACGGATGCATTAAATTGATCAAAAGTGACAGTAAAGACATTTATAATGTTAGAAAAGATTTCTATTTCAAATAAATGCTGTTCTTTTGAACTTTCTAGTCATCTGTAATTTATTTCTGTGATGCGCAGCTGTATTTTCAGCATCATTACTCCAGTCTTCAGTGTCACATGATCTTCAGAAATCATTCTAATATGCTGATTTGAAAAAAAAAATAAATAAATAAATGGATGCTTTTATTCATAACGGATGCATTAAATTGATTAAAAGTGACCTATTAAAAGTCGCATTTATTTCAAATAAATGCTGTTCTTTTGAACTTTCTAGTCATCAAAGAATCCTGATAATAATAATCATGTTTCTTGAGCTGCAAATCAGCATATTAGAATGATTTCTGAAGATCATGTGACACTGAAGACTGGAGTAATGATGCTGAAAATACAGCTGCGCATCACAGAAATACATTACAGTTTAACAGATATTCACATAGAAATCACTTATTTTCACTGTTTTTACTGTATTTTTGATCAAATAAATGCAGGCTTCGTGATCAGAAGAGATTTCTTTCAACCTCAAACTATATACAGTATATAACTTGTATTTAAAAATATATATTTTTTTATAATATTTTAAATATTAGAAAAGTTTCCCTTTATCACTATATTCACCAAGGGGTTAATGAGATGATTCTGATAACACATCAATAAATACAATGTGTTTACTGTATATACTGTTTAAATATTAAGTTGTTGTCTTGCATCTTGAATCCGGTCAGTTCTAATGTTTCATCTAAAAACACATCTGACTTGTTTAATATAGAAACAACTTTGAAACGGGTTATTTTTTTATTTAATTTTTTTGTAACCAGCTTGTTTTCTAATCTGGTGTGATATGCACATGACATTTTGATAATTTGCATTTTCCTCTGAATATTCATGCACAAATTGCTCTGTTAAAGCTCCTCTAAACCAAATTTAATATGTGCTTTCAGTAGAACATCATAATGTTTGTGCATTTGCGCTCTTTGCCATTCATTTTGTTGCACTTCATCAATTATGCAAGAGTAAATGAAGTAGATTCAGATTGAACAGAACACCCTCTACAGTTTTCACAAGCCATAAATAGTTAAATTATGCGGCCGCAGAGAGTCAGGAAAGAGGAGGAAAACAGACATTATGGTAATGATTAAAAAACAAGACATCTGCTGTTTGCCACTCGTTTTGGAAAGAAGCGCTATATATAGAGACACTCTGTGATGTTTTGAAATAAACACAGATCCGCGACTCCAATATGACTCCCGCCGCGTGGGTGCCTTTTGTTTGCTATTGACGTCAGAGGTGTTGACCTTTGAGAGGGATCATTATTTTCCGTGCAGTCTCGTTAGACGGGAACGGGGTTTTCGTGGCACTCATTTGAGAGAGTCTCTGCACGGTGCGGATGCAGGTCAACATGTGAAAGACTGACGCACACGCGGCCGTAATACAGTGCCACCGCTGACCGTCTGAACACGCAGCTCCTTCTGTCTGCTTTAAATTGCTTTCTGTGAAGTGGATTGTGGACTGCGGCCGGTAAACACTGTATTATCTCTGAAATGCCCATCAGCTGCTTGTTGAATGCATTCCTTATTCAACAAAGAAGCTTTTTTATTTCGAGGATGGTGATTTGTGAGTCGACTAAAACTTTGAAATGACCAGCAAATTCCTTTTCTTTTGCATTATTTAAAGGATCGTTTCAGGTTTAAAATTAGAAAGAATCATTTGTGACCCCGGAGCACAAAAGCAGTCTTAAGTCTAGTTGTATCTCGACCAA
This sequence comes from Sinocyclocheilus rhinocerous, assembly GCF_001515625.1. Taxonomy (NCBI): domain Eukaryota; kingdom Metazoa; phylum Chordata; class Actinopteri; order Cypriniformes; family Cyprinidae; genus Sinocyclocheilus; species Sinocyclocheilus rhinocerous. The sequence goes on along the minus strand of NW_015661078.1, from coordinate 102,946 downwards.
ATATTGTTCTATACAAACAAACCATACATCAATGGAAAGCTATTTATTCAGCTTTCAGATGATGTATACATCTCAATTTTAAAAAATTGACCCTTATGACTGGTTTTGTGGTCCAGGTTCACATTTTGACTTGTTTCTCGGTTTGTAGAAACAAGCAAATCATGTTTGCAATGGAGGTTTATGGGCCAAGACGTTCTGGAGGGTTTAAAAGCAGAAATGTGCACCTTGTATTTTTGTTAGAGTGCTTATTTTGTATGCAAATCTGTTATTCTGCAGTCGTTAAGTCTAAATCGTCCTTCTGCATTCTCGGTGGATGTGCATGTTAAGCCTGCTTTAAGATAATACCTTGACAGATTGTACAATAAATTGTAGCCAAGATGTCTAGCCACAATTCAGCGTTGTCAGCGGGTCGTACACTGGATGTTAGGGGTGGGAATCTTTAGGCACCTCACAATGCGATCCTACTCCAATTCTGCGAATCACGATCCGGTTCCAAAATGATTCTTCAGCTACTACTTTTTTTTTTTTTTTTAATTAATAGGTTTACCAACTTTGAATATAAAATTTATTTGTGTGTTTTCATTAAATTACATATGTAAGTACTTTTTAAAATAATTACAAATTAACTCCCCGCCAGCGTTAAAGGAGACATCGGATGCCCATTTTCCACAAGTTGGTATGATTCTTTAGGGTCTTCATGAAATGTCTGCAACATGCTTTGGTTAAAATTCCTCAGCGGTCGTGTAAAACAACACCCTTTTTACCCTGTCAAAAACAGCTCTGTACACAGCGACTCATTTCGGTGCATGTCTCTTTAAATGCTAATGAGCTACTGCTCCCCCCGCCCCTCTCTTCAGTGGAAGAGGAAAGGCGATTTGCAAATAATCATAAGAAATATAAAGTGTGGGACTGACTTCTTCTGGAGGTGCAGCTGGATCATGAACAGTGGGTACTGATCCATCCTTGAGTTTGAACTTTTTAGTTTTGAATTGTCCCTCGTTCAGAAAGCAGTCTAGAGTAAAATGATTTGCACAAACATAAACGCATTTATGTAGATTGGGGGGCGCATTCCCTTCAAAAACAAAAGTAATCCACTGTGTCTTCAGCAGCTCAGATGTCGGGAGTAAATGACGACTGCTATGTTCATTCTTACATCCAACAACAGAACACCTCAATCGCTTAGGAGCCATTCTTGTCTACATCTGCTGCGGCGTCGAAACGATGAAGGACTGTTTACAGCTCACTCAGGGCGGGTCTATGCTAAAACAGCAGTGTCCGTCAACAGTCGTGGGAGGGGCCTGTGCAAAGTGAAGTCACTTTGTCCAGATTCTTTGAACGGCTCGCTCTGAGAAAGTGCTTATGATTTGTGGGGATTTAAATTCAAACACCATGTAAAAGTGAATTTTGCGTCCGATGTCCCCTTTAAAAAAAAAAACGCCAGCATTTTTGATCATTTTCACAAATTCTTCATGGCCCCCAGAATATTTTGTTGTATGAATATTTGAACATGCAATATGTCAAAAGAAAGAACAGAGTCTCTGCTTTTAAACAAACAAACACAACCCATTTTATTCTAGCTTCATGAATTCTTTTTTATCAACACTTAAATGTGGGCAAGTTTCATAAAAAAAATAAAAAATTAAGCTCCTGAACAAAAGGCTGAGAAGACCGCATTTTTGTCAAAGACAACATCCAGATCAGATTCAGAGCAATAATCCAGACACAGATGGAGTGGATCACTACTTCAACACTGCAAAGCTTCACAGTCCTAAACCACTTCCTGCGTCATCATTTCATTCGCTAACGTTAGGCAGTTTTGATTTATATGCTGTTTAATGCTTGATCGCCACATTATTTTACATGCATCTGCTTGCATACATGATCTCTTGTTATGCTTCTTCACTTCTTCTTGATCCAGAGATTCAGTACTCTTTTAGAAGATGCGTAATAGCGCCTCCTACTGTATAACAGTGAAAACACTGGCAGGGAAAGAGTTAATAATAAATCAAAACAATTGTATGTTAAGAATTATAACTAACTATAGCTGCAAAACATACAAGCAAATATAAACTATATATTACTGATAGCATCATAGACCGCAGCAGATCCAAATGAAGTTCTTAGCAATGCATATTACTAATCAAAAATTAAGTTTTGATATATTTACAGTAGGAAATTTACAGAATATCTTCATGGAACATGATCTTTACTTAATATCCTAATGATTTTTGGCATAAAAGAAAAATCAATAATTTTGACCCATACAATGTATTGTTGGCTATTGCTACAAATATACCCCAGCGACTTAAGACTGCTTTTGTGCTCCAGGGTCACATTCTTATTCAGTGTTGTGTGTGTGTGTGTGTGTGTGTGTGTGTTTGGCAGTAAGCAGAATACGGCTGTTTCTAGCACACACAAGTGCCATCTATATTATTGTTTTTCTCTAAATAAAGCATAGACTTCATTCAAGCCACCAAAAGACAAATGTGCTGAAAAATCTTCCAGTCTGGGTCATTATGTGCATTAACCATCGTGCATATTCATTACCGTGATATATCGCATTACCGAATACCGGCACAAGTCTAACCACAATTTGAGGCACTTAACAACAATTGTTGCAGCACTTCTCGTCCAGTACAAGACACCTTCTATTGTCTTATGCATCAAAGAAACAAGCACGCAGCCATCTTTAGAATTCTGTCTTTGATCCTTCGTTTTTTGGAGTAGCTCTATTGCATCGCTGTTGAGGAGTAATTAGCTGGTGAAGTGGATTTACTTATTGTCGAGTTAATGAAAGTTATCATGAGCATTGTAATGTTTGAAAGGGATGTCATAACAAATGTCAGTAGACCGGGAAGATTTTAAAATGAGCGGTTCATTCATAAATTGGTACGAGCTTACCTTCTCACTCTGGAAATACAAACGGAAGACAGAAGACAACGAGCGCAGCGCTGAAAAGAGGCGGAGCTACAAAAGGACTACAAGAGTGCAAAACTGCCAGAACTTAAGATTCATCACAAAATGTCACGCTAAGTTGTCAGAGGCTCACAATTTTACTTTACGACAACTGAAATCCTTTATGCGCTTAGAAATAAAGGTGTTTTCACAGTCATGCCTTAGAAGAACCATCTGGGGTTCCCCGAAGAACCTTTCAGTGATCATTTCTTGAAACAGGGTTGTCCAAGCCTGCTTCTGGAGGGCCATTTTCCTGCAGAGTTTAGCTCCAACCCCAATCAAACACACCTAAACCAGCTAATCAAGGTCTTCAGACTCACTAGAAACGTCCAGACAAGTGTGTTAGGGTGGGTTGGAGCTAAACTCTGCAGGACGTTGAGCCTCCAGGAGCAGGATTGGACACCCCTGTCTTAAACAAGCCATTATTTCTTAGTGTAAAAACATTTTAATAATCTAAAGAAAGAACCTTTTTCCACTGTAAAGAATCTTTTTTTGTGGAATGGAAAGGTGCCCTGAATGTTAAAGGTTCTTCATGGATAGGGTGACCATACGTGCCATTTTTACAGGACACGTCCTGGCCAGGATTTCTATATTTGGCTTTGTTTTCCTGTTTTCATACTTGCTGAAGGTAATGATCGAAAAGTAGCTTGACCAATAACGTGCAGGCATTGTACATAATCGACCAATCGTGGCGCGTGAGAAGGTGGGATCTACAGAGAACGGTCGAAGCGATGCAAAAACACGTACAGATTAGATGTGTTCGTTCATTCGACTTGAAGCAGCGCTGCGCAGGCCGATCGTTGTATGACATCAAAGTACCGCGAGAGCGACTCGAAAGCATAAGGATCCGTCTGCTCTCTATAGCTCTCAAGGATGTCATACACAGATCGGTCTGCGCAGCGCAAACAGCCAAAACCTGGATATTTTAGGCAATGTAGAAATCCTGGCCAGGACGTGTCCAATAAAAATGGCACGTTTGGCCACCCTATTCATGGAACCATCGATGCCAATAAAGAACCTTTTTATTTTTAAGAGTGAAGGATCCCAGAAATTAGTCTCCGATGGCAAAATCATGGCCAAAATCATACAGTGTGCAATGAATCATGATAGCTTGCCACTTTGACATTATAACTTTATTACTGTGAAATGCAACTTTGGCTTGTTTTCATAAACTGTGAAAGGAGTCAGTGATTTTGTGGTAATCGGCAGCATGTGTCCATTGAGGTGAACTTGAGTTGTGCCCAGAACAATCCGTTAACTGCTTTTACTCTGTGTAGTGTAGAAAGAGTTTCATGCGTGATTTCACAGAAGCGTCACGTCTTTAGTTATTCTTTATGTGTTAGTGAAGCTTCAGTGGAAGAGACGTTCATGTGCTCTGGTATGAATGAAAATAACTGTCCGCTGTAAATATAGAGACTATTTCATGTGGTTCTTTACTGCGTTAAAGGGGAGACAGAAAACAGACTTTGTTTTTGTGTTTTCCTGATCTTGTGTATGTTTACCCTGTTTTGTTTTGTAATGTAATTCAATTATGAAAAAAAAATTTTGCGGCAGGTTTTATGGAAAGCACGCACGTGATGGAGATTTACCGCTGATTACAGAACCGGCTTTCTGACAAGATGCGCGTTAAATATCGCATGCGATTTATCGTGCAGCCCTAGTTTGAGGTTAATGCTTCATAACATAAAAACTATAAAAAATATTAACAAATATTAAAAGCACACGGTCTGTTGAAGCATCATGGCAGTCATCAAAACTTCAGCTGCAGCTGCATCACGGCCCATGTTTGCGTTTGTGTGCAAATGACTTGTAACTGACATCTTGTCTCATATGGGCTTGTTAGGAGCTTGTTTTGGATGAGCATGTCAGATTTGGTACCTGTTGTGAAGATGCTGATTAAAAACATGCTCATTTAGACTGATTTGAGTGCAGAGTTGATTGACATTTACCTGTTCTCTCCTCAGGTAAGGACCGTGTTTTTAACACCCCGCTGTGTGAGCAAGGCATTGTGGGTTTTGGGATCGGCGCAGCTGTGGCGGGAGCCACCGCTATTGCAGAGATTCAGTTTGCCGACTACATTTACCCAGCGTTTGATCAGGTGAGTCTTTTTTTTAAATAAACTTTGTCCTGGATATTTATTATAATTAAATAGTGTTAGTTCACCCAGAAATAAAAAAAATGTCATCACCTACTTGTTCCAAACATGTATTTCAAAACCCATTTTATTTTAATTCATCTCAGAAATAGAAATGAAAGTATTTTTAATGAAACCTAAGAGATTTCTGTTTTTCCACTGAAAGGCTATTACAACTAATATCCCAAATTCCGTTTTATTTTTTTCCCAAATTCCGTTTTAATTATTCTAGATTCTTTTTTTTTTTCCACAAATTTTTCTGGACTCCTTTTTAATGGTTAAAATAAGTTTTATTAACCAAAAATCATGTCTAATTCATTAAAATCATGAAACTGAGGTGTAATTTTTCTCACCTTATGCTTTATTGTGACCAAATTCTGTGTTTTAGCATGTCTAATTATTTGAATTAATAAAAACATTTTATTTATTCAAATTTATTCTAACAATGGCCTTATGAAATGCTTTTTTTTTTTTCAGAAATTCTGTGTTGTGTATTTAATTTATTCTGGTTATCAAATGAAGGCATAATACATTAATTTAATTTACTTTTTAATTAATGAAAATTAAACAAACTTTATTTTTTGGCAAGAAAAGAGGATTTACTATTAAAATTAAAACATGGAAGAAATATTGTGTGATTATTCCTTAAAAAAATAAAGTTTTAATTTTAGTAGTAGTAGTAATATTACGTACGTCCTACTGCTCAATACTAATATATTTCTGACACAATGTCTTAAAGTTAAACAGAACTTTTATTTTGATTGGTTGCCGTGAATACCTTTGAATTTCTGTGTGTATATGATATGATCAGTGTTGGGAAGGTTACTTTGGAAATTGAATAGATTACAAGTTACCCTATTTAAAATGTAATAAGTAGTGTAACTATTTCAATTACTTTATTAAACACCAAACACCAAAAATTTGATGCATCAGAAAGTTCATGAAGACATTGTAAACATAATCCATACGAATCAAGACATTTAATCCAAGTCTCCTGTAGAGACACGATCACTTTATGTGATTTTGCAGAATTAATTTAGGCTTTTATTCACATAAAAACATTGATCAGCGCACTTGCATAGAGCATAAGCATGCATGTTTGATTTATCTTGTTAGGGTCCTAGCCCCTAGGGGGCGCAGTGTCCTATTGTTTTTCTAAGGATTATTCTTGTTATTCTTTATTATTATTTTTCGTCAAGGTTTTTGGGGCTTTTGGGGCTCAAAAACTGTTGAAAATTGGCACACATCTTGGAATCTGTGGCAATTCAAGCCTAGCAGAGACTGGTACACGGGCATGGCAGAGGGGCTCTACAGCGCCCCCTGGAATCCGGTGGTCCTTATCTCATGCATACTTGCACATATACATATGAAACTCCGTACACATATAGATCTCATCGAGTAGGGTTGGGTATCGATTGAGTTTTTTACGATACGATGACTGTATGGTATGCCACATGCACTGTAATGTTTTATATTAAATATTACATTTTCAAATAAAAAATAGCAACATGATCGTTTTATAAAGTATGCGTTCATATGTGTTGAGGGCTAGATTTTCGCCCGAGGAAACAGCTGTGGTGTGATGAGGGGTGAACGCAGCGAAAACTTTACAGTAGATGGGAAACCGATTGCTCCCTCGTGACCTTCTGTAAACTGTATTTATGACAGAGAACTGCACATATACAGATATTATAACAATCTATCGATAAACACACACCTTGTGTCCTCTGTTTCTGTTTGAGTCCGTTCGCGCTGCGCCGCTGCGGGTCTGCGGATTGAAGAGCGTGCTGAAAGACGGAGAGGAGACGAAGTCTGCCGCCGTTTTCATATGAAATTTAAAGGGGACTGACTCTGAGGCGATCACGAATTTGTGTACAGTTTATGGAGCTAATCGCTATAGCCCCGCTAAAAATTGCCTACCGACGCCCATGCTTCTTACGTCTATTTTGGAGAACCAGGACAAATATTTAAATCGATCGCTCAGGCATTTAAGTGGCACCGAAAT
>NW_015661078.1:57665-90419 GCF_001515625.1 Sinocyclocheilus rhinocerous | reverse complement strand
ATAAATCGCATGCGATATTTAATGCGCATCTTGTCAGAAAGCCGGTTCTGTTATCAATGGTAAATCTCCATCACGTGCGTGCTTTCACATTGAGCAGCATTAACTACACAGAGCCGTTGTTCACAGGCAAGCTGCGCAACACCACGTTCATATTCGCGCGATTTTTTGCGCTGCTCGTCAGTGAACAACGGCTCTGTGTAGTTAATGCTGCTCAATGTGAAAGCACGCACGTGATGGAGATTTACCGCTGATTACAGAACCGGCTTTCTGACAAGATGCGCGTTAAATATCGCATGCGATTTATCGTGCAGCCCTAGTTTGAGGTTAATGCTTCATAACATAAAAACTATAAAAAATATTAACAAATATTAAAAGCACACGGTCTGTTGAAGCATCATGGCAGTCATCAAAACTTCAGCTGCAGCTGCATCACGGCCCATGTTTGCGTTTGTGTGCAAATGACTTGTAACTGACATCTTGTCTCATATGGGCTTGTTAGGAGCTTGTTTTGGATGAGCATGTCAGATTTGGTACCTGTTGTGAAGATGCTGATTAAAAACATGCTCATTTAGACTGATTTGAGTGCAGAGTTGATTGACATTTACCTGTTCTCTCCTCAGGTAAGGACCGTGTTTTTAACACCCCGCTGTGTGAGCAAGGCATTGTGGGTTTTGGGATCGGCGCAGCTGTGGCGGGAGCCACCGCTATTGCAGAGATTCAGTTTGCCGACTACATTTACCCAGCGTTTGATCAGGTGAGTCTTTTTTTTAAATAAACTTTGTCCTGGATATTTATTATAATTAAATAGTGTTAGTTCACCCAGAAATAAAAAAAATGTCATCACCTACTTGTTCCAAACATGTATTTCAAAACCCATTTTATTTTAATTCATCTCAGAAATAGAAATGAAAGTATTTTTAATGAAACCTAAGAGATTTCTGTTTTTCCACTGAAAGGCTATTACAACTAATATCCCAAATTCCGTTTTATTTTTTTCCCAAATTCCGTTTTAATTATTCTAGATTCTTTTTTTTTTTTCACAAATTTTTCTGGACTCCTTTTTAATGGTTAAAATAAGTTTTATTAACCAAAAATCATGTCTAATTCATTAAAATCATGAAACTGAGGTGTAATTTTTCTCACCTTATGCTTTATTGTGACCAAATTCTGTGTTTTAGCATGTCTAATTATTTGAATTAATAAAAACATTTTATTTATTCAAATTTATTCTAACAATGGCCTTATGAAATGCTTTTTTTTTTTTCAGAAATTCTGTGTTGTGTATTTAATTTATTCTGGTTATCAAATGAAGGCATAATACATTAATTTAATTTACTTTTTAATTAATGAAAATTAAACAAACTTTATTTTTTGGCAAGAAAAGAGGATTTACTATTAAAATTAAAACATGGAAGAAATATTGTGTGATTATTCCTTAAAAAAATAAAGTTTTAATTTTAGTAGTAGTAGTAATATTACGTACGTCCTACTGCTCAATACTAATATATTTCTGACACAATGTCTTAAAGTTAAACAGAACTTTTATTTTGATTGGTTGCCGTGAATACCTTTGAATTTCTGTGTGTATATGATATGATCAGTGTTGGGAAGGTTACTTTGGAAATTGAATAGATTACAAGTTACCCTATTTAAAATGTAATAAGTAGTGTAACTATTTCAATTACTTTATTAAACACCAAACACCAAAAATTTGATGCATCAGAAAGTTCATGAAGACATTGTAAACATAATCCATACGAATCAAGACATTTAATCCAAGTCTCCTGTAGAGACACGATCACTTTATGTGATTTTGCAGAATTAATTTAGGCTTTTATTCACATAAAAACATTGATCAGCGCACTTGCATAGAGCATAAGCATGCATGTTTGATTTATCTTGTTAGGGTCCTAGCCCCTAGGGGGCGCAGTGTCCTATTGTTTTTCTAAGGATTATTCTTGTTATTCTTTATTATTATTTTTCGTCAAGGTTTTTGGGGCTTTTGGGGCTCAAAAACTGTTGAAAATTGGCACACATCTTGGAATCTGTGGCAATTCAAGCCTAGCAGAGACTGGTACACGGGCATGGCAGAGGGGCTCTACAGCGCCCCCTGGAATCCGGTGGTCCTTATCTCATGCATACTTGCACATATACATATGAAACTCCGTACACATATAGATCTCATCGAGTAGGGTTGGGTATCGATTGAGTTTTTTACGATACGATGACTGTATGGTATGCCACATGCACTGTAATGTTTTATATTAAATATTACATTTTCAAATAAAAAATAGCAACATGATCGTTTTATAAAGTATGCGTTCATATGTGTTGAGGGCTAGATTTTCGCCCGAGGAAACAGCTGTGGTGTGATGAGGGGTGAACGCAGCGAAAACTTTACAGTAGATGGGAAACCGATTGCTCCCTCGTGACCTTGTGTAAACTGTATTTATGACAGAGAACTGCACATATACAGATATTATAACAATCTATCGATAAACACACACCTTGTGTCCTCTGTTTCTGTTTGAGTCCGTTCGCGCTGCGCCGCTGCGGGTCTGCGGATTGAAGAGCGTGCTGAAAGACGGAGAGGAGACGAAGTCTGCCGCCGTTTTCATATGAAATTTAAAGGGGACTGACTCTGAGGCGATCACGAATTTGTGTACAGTTTATGGAGCTAATTGCTATAGCCTCGCTAAAAATTGCCTACCGACGCCCATGCTTCTTATGTCCATTTCGGAGAACCAGGACAAATATTTCAATCAATCGCTCAGGCATTTAAGTGGCACCGAAATCTGCGTTCTGATTCGGTTCTAGTACATACCGGTTACATAGGTATGTATATTGGCACCGGGTTTCGGTACCCAACCCTATCATCGAGCCAAACAACTTTTACGCTGCATGTCATTAGCTCTGCCCAACAGGAAGTGAGCTATTCAGGTTTTTTTTTTAAATGCTTGCTCTGGACTTGGCAAAAATCCTCCTAGGGTTTTCATCTGATCGCCACCAAACTCTGTCAGCATGACCTCAAGACATTGAGGATTCAAAATTTGCAAAGGGATTTTTTATTTCTCGAACGGTTTGCCATGGTGAAGGCGATAAATGTATGGCGAAAAATGGGAAACAGGAAGTCTATTATAACTTCCTCATACATTGTCTTATTTTGACCAAACTTCAGTTTGTTCGTCGTATGATGCAGATCACATAGATCACATAGATAAACAAATGAAACCTTATTGTAAAGTGTTACCAAAGTTTTATGTATTGTTCACTTTGTGTGTGTGTGTGTGTGTGTGTGTTTCACACTCTTGATGTTCTAGATTAACCCTTTCATTGCCGTAACCCTTAAAACCCTTTTCTCGATGCCACTGGGTTGGCGTTGGTGCCGGGGGCTTGGGCCCGTCATCGCTGCTTGCAGCTATATTGTTTTCTTAGTTTATCTGCTGTTAAGTAATAATAATGTTTTCGTCCTTATTACCTTGGATAGGCGTCCAAGGGGTAAATCTAATTGCAATTTTTCTGCAATTTTTTAATTTAATTTAATTGTATTTATTTTTTAAAACTAGGTTTGCTATGCTTACTTCTAGAACTGCACAACTTGGCTAAAATTGTGATTATTTATCAAAATGGCTATTTAATAATGATAATAATAATAATAATAATAATATTGCTAAATAAACAAAAATTATTAAAAAAAGTGAAGTATTACTATTCCAATATTTCTCTGTAAAATAAAAAAAAAAGCAAACCTTATTAAGGCAGCTTGAATGATTCATTTAGATAACCTCCTCCCATAAATGTTGCATCTGAAAGCTTTTTTTTGTAAGCTGTTAGTAAATCTGGCTCTAAATGTATATTTTTGGACTGGGGAGGAAATTTTGCTTTATGACTTACATGATATGTATCCAGGGGCGATTCTAAGATTTTCGTTTTAGGGGGGCTCAGCCCCCAATGAGGGTATAATAATAAAAAATAATAGTAAACATATAAATAAAATTTAAAAAATGATTGACTACTAGGGTAAGGTGGTAAACTAAACTTATTGCATTTTGCAACTTATTTTATTCCACTGTACTGCATAGATAGGTATAACATTTGAGTACTGAATAAGCCATACAAGTCTTCCACACACAAAACAATACACACACCTGTTTACTGTACAAACAAAATTTTACTGTTTGCATTTCTAGTACAACCCTCTTTCTTTAGCTCAAGTATGCAAAACTATTTGCCATATGCACTGTAATTAATGTTTTATATTAAAAGTAACATTTTCAAATAAAAATGGTAACATGATCGTTTTATATATAGTATGTGTTTATATAGCCCATGTGTTAAGGGCTTCATTCAACAGCTATGGTGTGATGAGGGGTGAACGCAGCGAAAACTTCACAGGAGATGGAAAATCTTTATGACAAAGAACTGCACAGATGCAGATATTATAACAATCTATCGATAAACACACACCTTGTCCTCTGTTTCTCGCTCTGCGGATAAAGAACGCGCTGAAAGATGGGGAGGAGCCGAAGTCTGCCGCTGTTTTCATATGAAATTTAAAGGGGACTGAGGCGATCACGAATTCGTGTACAGTTTATGGAGCTAATCGCAAAAGTTTTAGGGGGGCTGAGTAATCATTTTAGGGGGGCTATAGCCCCCTAAAAATGGCCTAGCGACGCCCATGTATGTATCCATTTGAATAATTTCTCTATTTAATGTATTTTCCTATCAAGATACAATGATGTCAATAGTAGTGTGAGTAGTTTCTCAGTCTGTAATTTTGGGGTGTTTGTGAGACGCTGGCTGACTTTAAGGTATAAGACAAAGCGTCCAGCTTCTGTCTTTCTGTCAGTCCAGTGCTATTGTTGTCCACGTGTCCTCGTCTCACTGGAGATGGGATGAGTTTCCCTCCATCGTCAAGGCAACCAAATGTCAAATACAATAATAGGGGAATATTTTACAGGAACAGTTTGCACCATTATGAATCACTCTGTCACTCTCTACATCCAAAAACTGACCGTCCGGTGAGCAGAGGATTTGAGTCCGGATGATCTCTTATATTTCTAGAAGCTTATTTGGTTCACTCTCTTCATTATCATGTGATTATTCCACCGTTAGAGTACCAGTTTCCTGTCTCCACACTTTGTTTATTTCAAAAAGCTTTGGCGACAATGGCAGGAAAAATCGCCTTTTAAACTGAAATGCGGTTTATGAGAGGAGTTTTGGATTTGACCGCGTTAGCGTCAGAGTACATCCTTTCTTGTACACAGATGTGAGTTGTAAATGTTAAGTCCTTTTTCTGTTTTTAACTTTTGATGCTGTTGAAGATCGTAAACGAAGCAGCCAAGTACCGGTACCGTTCGGGGAACTTGTTTGACTGCGGGAAGCTGACCATCAGATCTCCGTGGGGCTGCGTGGGTCACGGCTCGATCTATCACTCCCAGAGTCCAGAGGCCTTCTTCGCACACTGTCCTGGAATTAAGGTGAATCTCGCCATGGTTAACTCACATTTCAAAGAAAAAAAAATAGAGGTCACACTTTAGTTATCACTATTATCTAACTATTAACTATGATTTTTGCCTCCATAAACTCCTAATTTGCTGCTTATTAATAGTTAGTAAGGTAGTTGTTACGTTTAGGTCTGGGGTTTAAGGATTAAAGGGATAGTTCACCCAAAAATGAAAATTTGATGTTTATTTGCTTACCCCCAGAGCATCCAAGATGTAGGTGACTTTGTTTCTTCAGTAGAACACAAACAAGATTTTTAACTCAAACCGTTGCAGTCTGTCAGTCATATAATGGAAGTGAATGGGAATCACGGCTTTGAGAGTCAAAAAAACATACACAAACAAAACCAAATTAAACCCTGCGGCTCGTGACGATACATTGATGTGTAACTTAAATGTCTTTGCTGTCACTTTTGATCAATTTAATGCATACTTCCTGAAAAAGGCCTGTTCATACCAGGAATGATAACTAGAAAGATAACTATAACTATAACAGTTTTGTCATCTGCCGCTTTAAATGTCCGAGCTCTTTAAAATTGGATGGTTTCTGATCGGTCAATGGTTTTGTCGTTTTATCAGTTCTGAAAGTGATTCCAATAATGTTGTTCTTCTGTGTCATTAACGCCGTCCTTATCGACTTCCCATAAAATTAAAATGTTTATTAATACTTCATTTTTATAGTTATCATCCTTGGTGTGAACAGGCCTTATAAGTATTATTTTATTGAAAAAAATCTTACTGAATGCAAACCTTTGAATTGTAGTTTTTATCTTTCAGTGGTCTGTAGGGCAGTAAGAGATTCTCATAGTCTATGAAGGACTTAGTTTGCAAAAGGAGTTACATTATAATTGAGTAGAGGTAGATTAAGCAGCAGCTCTTTAATCATCTCACTCGCAGTACAACACGTATTTCTCAAGCCGCATCAAAACGCTCAGAAATATTAGAGTTTGGATCAAATTCAAAGCAGATGGATGTTTGACTCTCTATGAAGTGACTTGCTCCAGCTCTCGTCTGGACCAGACATTTAATGAGTGTCCGAGCGGATTTAACCTCTTCACTCTGTACTGTCTGATTCTCTGTGCATCACCAATCTTTGTTGTTGTGCAGCAAATCTTTTATTGCGTCTTCATCTGTAATGGTCTATTCCGTTAGAACGGGTCTCTTTGAAAATCAGCGTTGCTGCCAGGAACACGTGGCTTTTGATAGTGAATAATTTTTTCCATCTCGAGGCATCTTCATAATGAGCCCAATGTGGAGACATAGCGTGGCCTTTGGAGTCTTAAGTGTCCTTATAAATGTACAAACGACAAGTTTATTTATTTTTCCTTTTTATGAAACAAATAATAGATTTTTCCCCCCTTTCTCTGTCTGTTAGATTGTTGTGCCGAGAGGTCCGGTCCAGGCCAAGGGTCTTCTTCTGTCCTGCATCGCTGATCAAAACCCCTGCATCTTCTTTGAGCCCAAAATCCTGTACAGAGCAGCAGGTGAGAGATCATAAAACAGTCACAGTGGGATTATGGGTAGCTGACATTAGATTCTGTTCTTCAGCATTCATATTCTAAAATGATTTAAAGCCACATTTTCTTCTGCAAATTATTATGCATGTAGCTTTTATGAGCTCATATTAATTGAGGAACTACAAGGAATATTTGTACATTTAAAGATACATATAACACAATGGAGGTAAAGTAAATGGTGAAAAACCTAAAATAAACAGTGATTTTATAAACATTTATGCATTAGTCTAAAATCCTCATGTTGACTACAGAAGTCAATAGTCACATTGTCACAAAACGGATATATTTGGAACGTCATCTGTGTTCTGATTACACTGAGCATATGATGCACTGAAATAAAAATCTTGGTGAAAACTTGAGAATTTTAACACAGTGGGATGAAACCTAAAACTTAACATTTTAAATGATATTTTGTTTGAAATTGCTAAAAAATATATTAGTTTTGTTAGTGCTTATATTGGTTTACTTGGCTTTACTAGAATATAATAAGATTGTTGTTAAAAGTATGTTGTATATTTTATATTTTAAAACTTAAGAAACCTCAAGTAAGGACAAAATGCATGATGTTGCATTAAATAGCCTCACAGCAAGTGAAAATGCTGTTTATTAAAGCACTAATAACCAAAAGAGCAATCGCTTTTGAGAATGTGAACTTTGATACACAACTGTGAAATGCATTTGATGATGAATTTTGAGTTTTTAGAGTGTGTGTGTGTGTGTCACGTGAGCACTGAATAGTTTTTTTATGGCATTATTTTCTGATGAAAATAAGTGGCTGAAATTTTGGTGCATGCCTAGTTCTTTAGTTGATGATCTGTATTATGAATTTTGGATTCATAGATGTTGTATTCAGCACTATTACTATATGCACAAAGAAAACTAGTTATGAGTATATATATATATATATACATCTACATACATGGGCAACATTTAACTCTTGTGTCGGGAATCTTTTTCGGATGCAAGCATCAAAACAATGCCCTACCATATTGCAACGCATCAAAGCAGTCAATACCTCACAGTCAAGAATAAATAAAGAGGTGAGACTTGAAATGTGTCCGTTTTGAATCGTTGTTACCAAAGGCAAGACACGTGGAGAAAAAATAAACAATCAGTTGTGGGAATTTGGTCATAAATCGCATCCCATTCATTCCTGACCTTTATACCGTCCGTTACTGGAAATGAAATCACTGGTTGATATGTCCCGATCTAAGTAAAGTTTACACACGCGTTTGGTCCATGAGCTTGATCTCGCTCAGGACGCGTGCTGGCTGTGGAGGTTTGGCCAGGACTGTTTCTAGAATTAAATCACTGAGGCTGCTCTCACATATATTTTTATCCCGTCCATTGCTATGGTTATGACCGTGTCAATCATTGCTATTTTGAGAGTGAATCCAGCATAAATATGCAAATGTCGTTCCCTAAACTTTAGCGTGTATATGTGTCTGAAAAACAGAAGAAAACACAAATTTTGATTGGATTATAACTGCTCCCTTTATTATCACTAAAAAGCGTCACTCACTCATCTTAGTTCATCACGATCCACAAAAGTTCTGTTATAATCAATGAAGCTCTCTAAACTGCACAATGAATCTCGTCATCGCGTCTGCACTTAGTTATGAGACGATTCACGAGCGTGCAAAACTGTACCTAATAAAAACTCCGGTGCTTTTAGCGGTGAGTGAATTATGACAAACTAAAATGTTTCTGATTGTCCATTGCATTCAAGAAATCAACAGATATGTCTGTGATTGGCTTACATCGCTCAATGCTGCAAAAACATGTTGTAAATAGTAACTTTTGACACTGTCCAGAGTGCAAATGCAAATACGCACTGGATAGTTTGCCAGATCTTCAATTGCTTTTGCTTTCATTTGAGGGTATTTAGCACCCTCTAGTACCCCTGTAGAACTGGGCCTGGGCTTGGCTAACCGCTCCATTGGAGACCTTGCTCTCTATTAATATAAGTGTCATCATTGGCCATTGAAAAAAGTTTCATCTGCTGATGCAAACATACTAATGAAAACTTCAAACAAAAATGAGATGTGATGCATAGCAAACAGCTACAGACCTGTCAAATATAAAAATGAAGTATGAGCTGCAATTGATATTAGCCAGAAAGATCTGGACTTTTTATTCGGAAAAAATATGCAATTTAAGAAAAACATTGTTCGTAGTATCACATTACTTGTTCAGTCAGTCAGTGGTATTTATTGATCTCCTGAATGGTCGTTTCGGCTCATATTTTATCTGCTCATAAATCAGTGTGATCTGTTGAGTGTTTTGAACTTTTATCAGATCAGCGAGTATCTTGAATGGTCTTAATATTCCTAGATGCTTTGCAGCTGTTGAATGAAGACATGCTGGTTCTCATATCTCTCTCAGTGCCTTACACTGTACTTGTTTCGCTGATATGGCTCCAGTTCAGTCACAAGTCATGCGAGTAATGTGGAGGGGATTCTTTAAAGTCAGCATGAAAAAAAAATTCACACTCATGTATTTTCAAAATGCATGGTATAGATCTTATTCTGGATGTTTACATCCATGCATACGTTTCATTTTTGTAACAGTGTTTAATCTATGTAATGTTTGCTTTTCCGGTAAATGACAGACTTCTCCAATCATTAAATCTGCTTAAACTCTGCCCCTTCACTATCACCTTCACCTTCGCTGCTCTATGACGTGATCATTTTATTACCATAACACGAGATATTACATTGGACTCAAAATCAGATCTGACACCATCTCACTTTTGGTTTCTTCAATGTATTTTTTTTTAAAACTGCTCTAAAACATTTTTTTTTATTAAAGAAAATGCATAATTTTAAATATGCATATCGTTTATTTTATTTTATTTTAATTCATTTTTTTATTCCTGTAGCTCAAACAGGCATTAGCAAAATCATGGTCTTGGGTTTGATTGCCAGGGAATTCATGAACTGATGAAATGTGTACTTTGATGCAGCATAAGTCGCTTTGGATAAACGTGTCTGCCAAATGCATAAATGTAAATGGAGGAACAGTCTTTTCCAAAAAATGGTGTGCTAGCAGCATTTCATACCTGGGGCTTTACTGACCGCTGCCAAAACTAACCGACCACACTTTGAGCTATTGTTTATGAGAAGAATCGTTGGTGCAGTTTAAAGCACGAGTAAGTATGGCTCTAAATGACACAATCCTCATATCCAAAGAAATGGCTTATTAATGAACTGAATGAAGAGCGGAAAAGGAAATTAATGCACTTTTAAGGAAGCCATGCCATGAGGATTAGAGCAGATTCATCCGCTGTGATGGGCCGCTTTAGATCTGCTCTCGGTCTGTTGCAACTCTGACTTAATGTGTCTCTCAAGAATTTTGCTGTATGACTTTAATTTCCTGACTGAACATTGGAGCTTGTTTTAGGATCTTTGGCTCTTTATCATTATTTGGTTTTAATTTTAGAGCCGTGCTTTTCTTTGTTTTATGCAGTTATTCTTACAAGTTGGAAATAAATCATTCAACATTGAGTTTGTGCAATTCTTGATTTGAAAAACTTTATACGTTTATTTGATGGTAATATGGAATTTTCCAATTTCCACTTTGTCTTTTTTTTTTAAGTTGCCGTTGCCAGCATTAAAAGTAATGTCATAAATTGTAACTCAGGCAGGTTTAATTGGCCATAAATATGGCGTTGATTTATTACATGGTATTTAGAAGTTCACAGCACCTTTTGTTTGGAATTAGATTGAATTTTCTGAAGTTCTGTTTTGTAAATCGTCCATGTGGAGGCGATCTTTGCAGTGCTTGGGTTTTGTTTTGTGGTTGCTAGGGTGTTCTTAAAGGGACAGTTCACCCAAAAATGAAAATTTGCCGTTAATTTACTCACCCTCAAGCCATCAAAGATATAGGTGACTTTCTTTCTTGAGTAGAACAGTAAAGATTTTTAGCTGAATCCGTGGTCCTTGGTGATTCATAAAATGCAAGTCAGTTACTACACTTTTGAGCATCAGAAAAGCAACACAAGGAACACAAAATTAATGCCTGTTGCTCCTGACGATATATTGAGGTCTTATGAAGTGAAATGATCAGTCTGTGCAAGAGACTGAACATTTACAACATTATTACCTGTAATCTCTTTAAGGCTTTTAGCACAAGGTTGTGTGGTTGCTAGGGACAAATCCCAAGACTCTGCCTAGATGATGAGTTGTCTAGGTTTAGAGGATTTTAGCATTGTGAAGAAACTCACACCCATTATAGCCAACAGTATTGTCATCACTGCATCAGATGTCTTCGGAAATATATCGATGTGAGGGCGCTTTCATGTCTTTAGTATAAACATGTACATGTACAGAGGTTGGACAAAATAATGTCAACACCCATTATTATAAAGATTCATATAATTTGTGCAGACTACAATGAAAATAAACAAAGATTGTGATTTATCTTTTCATTGTCTGTATTTTCTGGTTTGTATATGAGTGCAGTATAAGTTCAGTGGTGATTAGAGCAAGCCATAGATGAAGTGTGTGACTTCCAAAAAGGGCAAATCATGGGAGCCGGTTTAGCTGGAGCATCTGCTACAGCCTGTTTGTTCGGTGAACAAGAACAACAGCCTTTACAAACATGACTGTGAACACAAATCTTGGCAGGATTTGCCTCATTATTGGATGAAAACCAAAATTGAATGATAGGGACCATTGGACACTAAGAAGGATTTTGTCCGAAAACAACACTAAGCTACTGCTGCAAAGTGACAGCAAACCCTCATTATTGGATGAAAACCAAAATTGAATGATAGGGACCATTGGACACTAAGAAGGATTTTGTCCGAAAACAACACTAAACTGCTGCAAATTGACAGCAAACTTCAATATTCATTGTGATGACCTTGTTTTCAAAAAAACTGACCACCGGGAACTTCACAAAGCCAGCATCCATGAAAGAGCTACAACTTTAATCACAGACAACAATGCTAAAATGTGAAAAAGATAGTCACGATCATAAAACTGGGACAGTTGGAGCATCAAGATGAACTTCTTCATCTGCCTTGATCAGACAAACCACCTGACTTGAATATTATCAAACCACCATGGATAGTTTTGGAGACGAGTGTAAAGCAGATTCCCTTACGTTCAACAGATGGATGACATTCAACTAAACTATAGTTATATGAATCTGTTCTAAGAAGTTTGGAGGCTGTATTAAATGCAAATGGTAAAACACCTTAAGAAATACGGCCTATTTCCCAGGTGTTCACATGATTTTGTCCAACCCCTGTATGTTTCCCCATCTCTTAAAGAGTGGTTTTACTATTAGATCGAGCAGTATATTTAAATGACAGAGTGCATGTCAGCTGAAAACACACCTCAGGCATCCAACAATCCACCACTACCAAGAGTCTGTACCATTAGTGATGCATTTTTACTAGACTTCACCATCACTCGAACCCTGAGATGAAACCTCTGAACCACAAACCAGTGAGCTTAGCCTGAACCGCTTTCCATTGAGTGTGCTGCGTAGCGTTATTCTTATATTTTGGCTGCAAGAATCTCGCTGGTGTTGGAATCCAGAAACAGGCTGTGAATGAACATTTGGTCACTGTGAGTAAAAAGTGAGTTCATTTGATTTTTGCAACTGAGCGTCGACTTTAGTTTGGTCAAGCTGAGTTGCATTTACACTCTAGATTCTAGTTGTAATGCTGTGCACATGAGAGATGGGTGTCTAAAACATGTAGGCATTCTAAGCGTCTTGTGCTGTGCAGGTTTGTGTCAGTTGTTGTAGACAGTCCACTAGTTGTAGTAACTGAGTGCAGTAGTAAAGTTTAAGCAGACGTTTCAGTCTCCTCAATCGCCACATCTTGACGGTATTTCATTTTTTGCCCTTGACTAGTACGCAGAATGTTTTATGACTTGGTTTATGTTATTTGGAGGTTTTCATTATCAGATGTGCTGCAGACAAAGTACAGTATACCAAAACTCCTGGAGCGGTTTGCTGTACGTAAAGCTGCTAAACATTACTTCAGGGTTCAGAGCCGGTTTGAAGAATATGATGGGTTTTGTTATTAACCTGTGGGCTAAAATCCTGTGAGATTCAGTAAAACACTCTGACCTCAACACTGAACTGCTGTTGAGGCAATGTAAAGAATAATTGTAAGCTATCAAAATAATTTCAGAATAATAATAAAAAAAAAGAACTGGAATTATTATTATTTTTTTCTTAAATATTGAAGAAAATATAGTATTGACCAGTGTTTTATTAGTATGAATTTTTATACTGCTATATTTTTTAATAATATTTTGAATTAGTTAAAATTTTTGTACATTTACTTTTCCTTTAAATTTAGTAATTTTATTATGCGCTTTTTTCATTTGTATTAGTTTTTGTTTATTTTACGTAATACTATTTAGGTTTAATTACTTTTAATTTCAGTATTCGTTTTGATGCATCATGTTAAATTAAATGAAAATTACAAATGTTGACTTGGCAATTAACTGAAGTAAAATGTATTATTATTATTTTTTAATCCAATATATATTTAAGTAAAAAAATAAATAAAATCATAACCCTGGTATTGATATGGCCAAATAGCAAATGTAACTGTTAGGATCATAAGATTTCTCCAGGAAGCTGTGACCATCTGGATCTGCGCTAGATGAACGTTAGCTTTAGCTAAATATGCTTAGACAAAACCACTTTAGCTGTTTTCATTTATCCAGATCTGCTGTTAACAAATAGCCGAAATATGACAGAAAAATGCTACTGTACATGTGAAACATTAAAAGCGCTCCGTCTCAGCTCTTCCTGGTTTTCCAAAGAAAGTTTTTACTTCATGGATAAGCGAAATATAACCCATACATGTACAGAAAAGATAATAGTGGATTTTTCACAAGCTTCTGTTTCTAATTCTGAGCAAAAGCACGCTCCTAACCAACCAACATCAACTTCAATCATTTTCAACAAAATTACTTTAAACCTCAATATCAAAACTGCATGATTTCCCAGAAGACTTCAGTGAGAATATAAACCGGGATGAAGAAAATGGCTCTAATTAAACATAATTTAACCATAAAGATAATTCGGCATTTAGGATCAAAAACCAAGACCTCATGAGATATGACAGCTGTGAAAAGTTCTTTGTGCTCATGCTGCCAGGTGAGACTAAACCTTTCTTTAGCTAGTTTCTTCCAGCCGTGCAAAACTTCTCCTGATGCAAATTTACTGCTTTTTCAATATTACCAGTATGAACAGATCAAAAGGATAGGAAGAGTTTTAACTGACTTGTCACAAAACGTCATGCATCCATTTTGTTTCCTGTCCTTCAAAAATTTTGGTTACATTTTTGAATTAACTTTTTAACCCAACAGTTGGGTTAGTCCATATTTGACCCAAAATTGGGTTGAACCTCATGAGATATGACAGCTGCCTGAATCACCCCATCGGCATGCTGCCAGGTGAGACTAAACCTTTCTTTAGCTAGTTTCTTCCAGCCGTGCAAAACTTCTCCTGATGCAAATTTACTGCTTTTTCAATATTACCAGTATGAACAGATCAAAAGGATCGGAAGAGTTTTAACTGACTTGTCACAAAACGTCATGCATCCATTTTGTTTCATGTCCTTCAAGAACCCCCCCCCCTTAAGATAAAATTATAGATTTAATCTTAACTTTATAAAGTTTATGATCAGCATGATCAAAACTTTGCTTCTGTCGTCTGATTGATAGTTCAGAGGTTTTTTTTTTATCAAGTCAAAGCTCTTTTAGTGTAATTGTCCTCCTTCAGCTCCGTGCTTCACGTGCCTTTTTGCTGTCAAATATTGACTGATTTTTATCAAGTAAACGTAAGAATAACTGTACACTCTAAAAAATGCTGGGTTGTTTCAACCCAATTTTGGGTAAAATATGGACTAACCCAACTGTTGGGTTAAATTTTGGTTACATTTTTGAATTAACTTTTTAACCCAACAGTTGGGTTAGTCCATATTTGAAGCTAAATTGACCTGTTTCCCTTACATTACTAAGACACATTATTGGAGATATAGAGCGACGACTGATATTTATAGCATTTTATGTAAGTATCTGCAATACTCTTATAAAGATCTAATTGATTTACATTACAAGCATCAGAATTTCATCTTACTTTTTGTCCATATAAATATCAGCATCTGCAGCAAATTGCATATTTTTGCTCCGTTTGAGTCCCTGAATAAAACTGAGCTGTTTTTTCCCCCTTCATATCCTCTGTATCATTCTATATGAGCCACAAAAGCCTTATGTATCAAATCATGCCAAACATAAAAAAAATTTTTTTAGACTAAAGGTTTATTAAACAGTTACAAAAAAAATTTCTGACTATTATTTGACATGTCAGGCTTCACAGGCTTTGTGGGCTGATGTGTGATGTGTGGTTTTGTGTTGCAGTGGAGCAGGTGCCCACAGAAGCCTATCAGATCCCGCTCTCGCAGGCCGAGGTGCTGCAGGAGGGCAGTGACCTGACGCTGGTGGCCTGGGGAACACAGGTACGTCTGTGAGAACGTGTGCTCATCGTACGATGGTGATTTCGACAGCTCTCTGGGTGTCCTGACGCTCAGCTCAGACACTCCACAGGTTTATCCTGCTGAATGACTGAAGGCCCGTAAGACCGAGTGCAGAGACGAGTCACAGGTCACGGGAAACGAGGACTTCGCCAGCCATTCGTGAATAGGCTTGATTCTAATAGACGGTGCTCTCCTTTTGCTTTTCATTCATCTCACCGAGACATGAGCGACACAAAGCTGGCCTTCGGGATGAATGAAATATTTCTGATATATGCCACCGTTCAAAACTTTTGTTTTTTAGTAAAGAAATGTATACTTCTATTAGACAAGGACAGTAAAGACATTTCAAATCAGTTTCAAATAAATGCTGTTCTTTTGAACTTTCTGTGAATCTGTGAATCCTGAAAAATAAAATGTATCACAGTTCCAACATTGATAATAATAATTCTTGAGCAGCAAATCAGCATATTAGAATGATTTCTGAAGATCATGTGACACTGAAGACTGGAGTAATGATGCTGAAAATTCAGCGCTGCATCACAGAAATAAATTACAGTTTAACAGATATTTGCACAGAAAACAGCTGTTTTAAATTATAATAATATTTCACATTTTCGTTGTTTTTAATGTATTTTTGGTCAAATAATTATAGCCTTGGTGAGCAGAAGAGATTTCCTTCAAAAGCATAAAAAAATATTATCAAACTTAAACTATGAAATTGAAACCGTTCAACTGTGTTTTTTTTAATGCAGAAAAATATGGTTTCAAATAGTGTGGAAAAGTGTGCCTTTTAGTATTTTAATATTTATTTTACTGTATTTTACCTAATAATGAAAAATATCAGGTAAAATCATGTTTGTTAGTCTGATCTGAATATTTCAACACTGGCTGGAGAGATTCTGAAACAGCAAATAAAACTGAGTGTCGTATCTTAGACTGTACTGTTAACTGTGAGTTCACCTTTGACCTTTGGCTTGCAGGTGCATGTGCTGAGGGAAGTGGCTGCCATGGCACAGGAGAAGCTGGGTGTCTCCTGCGAGCTCATCGACCTACAGACCATTTTGCCTTGGGACACAGAGACGGTTTGCAAGGTATGATGTGAACGCACACGTTTGCTGGGTCATTTCAAACCAAAGGGACCAAAATTAAGATGTCATTTACTTGCTGTAAACGTAGGACCTTCTTTCATGAATCGCAGAAGGAGATATTTTCAGAAGCTGCTCTTTTCTACACAATGAAAGTGAAAGGTTATTCGGGCTCTTGAATTTGAAAAACGATCAGTCCTATTTATACTCTATATAGAGGAAGACTTTCAGCTAAAAATGAGTAAAGTTAGTTTTTTCTGCCAGTTTCCTTTGCGGCCAGATTAAACCTTGTTGTAGCCTATATATGCTCTATTCATTCTTTTTTAGAAACCTCGCACTTTTCTACTCAATTTTAAACGTTGTAACATTTTTTACAAATTAAGCGTGGTCCACTGCTGCACACGTGCCACAATATCATTCATGAATCGCAGAAGGAGATATTTTCAGAAGCTGCTCTTTTCTACACAATGAAAGTGAAAGGTTATTCGGGCTCTTGAATTTTAAAAACGATCAGTCCTATTTATACTCTATATAGAGGAAGACTTTCAGCTAAAAATGAGTAAAATTATTTTTTTCTGCCAGTTTCCTTTTCAGTTTAGTGTCTTTTCCCATTTTGTTAATGGTTTTATGTACTAAAGTTTTTGGACAGGTAAAGCAATCAGTTTTATTTGTTCAAAAGACAAGCACATTGTTAAAAACACAGTTCACCCAAAAATTTAAATTTGCTGTTCATTTACTCCCCCTCAGGCTATTCAAGACTTTTTTTCCTTCAGTCGAACAGTAAAGAAGATTTTTAGCTGAAACCGAGGTCCTTGCTAATTCATAAAATACAAGTCAGCAGCTGCCGGCACTTTAAGAGTCAAAAAACATTTCACATCATTATTGGGTGCTTTAATAATATAATTTTGCATATACGTTACGTCATTGCGTGATTACGTAAACATACTTGAATTGAAACGAACTGTCTGAAAGAACCAGTTTGAGAATCAATAAGAATCAGATTTCCCAGTTTGCCTGAGGCTCTGGATTACAGGTCATAATGTTGTAAATAATGTTCAGTTTCTTGCACAGACTGATTGTTTCTCTTCATAAGACCTCAATATATCGTCAGGAGCCACGAATATTAATTTTGTCTTGCCTGTTTATGCTTTTTTTATTTTATAAATCACCAAGGACCTCGGTTTCAGCTCAAAATCTTCTTTACTGTTCGACTGAGAAAAAAAAATCACCTACATCTTGGATGGCCTGAGGATGAGTAAATTAACAGCACATTTTCATTTTTGGGTGAACTGTCCCTTTAATGCCGAGGCCTGCAGAACCCTACAAACTAGTGTTTATCAGAAAAGTGCCATGTCAAAAAGGTCTTATAAGTTAAGTTGGCATGTAATATTGCTTTAAGGTGGTGCTTTTCATTGTATGGTAATTTCTCAAATAGAACTGGCGATACAGACCGTAATTGTTGTGACAGGAGCAGTGTGAAAGAGTAGCGCTCTTATTGAGTCTTTGCTATAGCTGATTGTTTTGGCAGCGTGATCAGGGAGGAGATGCAGATTCTCATGGGTTGCTCGTTGGAAAGCAGCTTCTTAAATAAGCATGAAATACATTAAACTGCCTGCATGAAACTCAATAGTGTGTTTACAGTAAAGCACTACACTGTGTTCACTGGGAAAGTTTCACCCTTGAAATTATTATTATTATTTTTTGACATTTCTCTGTCAATTTGTACCTTATCTCCTTGATTCGCTCCACACATGTGCTTCTGTGCCGTTACAATGTTTGGAAATGTAAGTTAAACATAATATATGGATGTCATTGCGTTAGATTTACAATTTCAATTTGAGTGTCCGTCTCAAATGCAGGATCTTTCACTTTTACTTCACTTTTCATGTTTTCTTTATCTTTGTTTTTAATGAATGCATGAACTACATGTGTAGTTCATCACATTAACTATAGACATGATCTGCTAACAACAAACAAATGCAAAGTCACACACTACTGATCTTATTTCGAACTGTATCAACTTTGTTCAAAAGTCTGCTTTTTGATATATTTGGTTTGCTAATCTAATGCAGTGATATTCATATGTGGTTTAACATATGCGTCCAAATGCAAATGCCGCTGTATATCACACACATGTGCCATTATTTGGTAGCAGCGCAGAGTAACTTTGTAATTAAGCAATTTGCCCTGAACTGAAACAATTGAGGAATATGGTCTTTGTTCATGACCCAAGAAAATGCAGTTGTGTTCTGTTAACTTCTATGAAGTCAATATTAAAGTGCAGAGCAGAAACATTTTGAATCCAGATGTGCATCGAGCTTCGCTGAACGAAGCAAACAAACATGCAGATCTCTGAATGCTCAGTGAGTTTGTTGTTGTGGGACCAAAAGTTGAACACTATGACCATTCCAGTAAATAACAGGAGACATAACACTCAGAGCAGCATTTGAAGATTGATGAGAAATTTAAAATGCACTTATAAAAGTAAGAAGGCACAGAACAAAGCCTGTTTTGTACCATGTTTGTTCATTTGCCGTGTATATATGTGTGCGTAATGTTTTTTTTGTTTGTTTTCTGTTTTTTTTTGTTTTTTTTCCCCTCTCTTTCGTGTTATACCAACTTAAATGCATTTAGTTTTGCCTTCTAGATGCTTTGTCATCTGTGGAACAAAAAAGGAGTCTTTTTTTCCCATGTCAAGATTGTTAGTAAACAACAACTTACATTTGTCTTTTTATTTTGTGTCTGTTCCTGACACGAATTGATATGTTTTCAGAAGAGTTTAAATATGACACATATACTGACCAGTTTTATGATATTTATCTTTTTCTTTTTTTTTTTGTACTTATGTCATTTTGGTGTTTGATAGCCTAAGTCCTCTTTCACTGTCATTATACTAATATGCAGAATGTGTTTTAAAAATTACCTTTAGTGAACAGAGATCATGTGGCTTTGGAGTAAATAACTATTCCTTTGAAGAGTGTTAAAGGTATTACTACGTTATGCATCTACAATTTTATATATATATATATATATGTATGTATATATGTATATAATATATAACAATATATAATCTATAACAATAAATGTCTACAGTTTTTTGCAAGAAATAAAACATTTTTTATATATAAAAAAATATTTTTATAAAAAAAAATATATATATTTTGTCGAGTACTAAATCAAATTACCAGTGAGAATTATCCATGCAGTCTCAGAATGAAATAAACTTCCATTTTTAAACACTGAAACTTGATTGTACTCACTAAAATTGTCATTATGAATAGTTGTAAATTAACTACATTAAACAGGAAAATCCATATTTGAGTGAACAATAACATTCAAAAGTTTTTGAAAGAAGTCTCTTCTGCTCACCAAGGTTGCATATATTTCATCAAAAATACAGAAAAAAACAGTAACATTTTGAAGTAATATTATTGCAATTTAAAAAGTGTTTTTTTTCTATGTGAATATCTGTTAAAATGTAATTTATTCCTGTGATCAAAGCTGATTTTTCAGCATCATTACTCCAGTCTTCAGTGTCACATGATCCTTCAGAAATCATTCTAATATGCTGATTTGCTGCTCAAGAAACATTTCTGATTATTATCAATGTTGAAAACAGTTGTGCTGCTTCAGATTTTTGTGGAAACCATGATATAA
Organism: Sinocyclocheilus rhinocerous; assembly: GCF_001515625.1. Classification (NCBI taxonomy): domain Eukaryota; kingdom Metazoa; phylum Chordata; class Actinopteri; order Cypriniformes; family Cyprinidae; genus Sinocyclocheilus; species Sinocyclocheilus rhinocerous. The sequence continues at coordinate 70,144 of NW_015661078.1, read as the reverse complement.
TGAATAGATAGTTATTCAAAAGAACAGCATTTATTTGAAATAGAAATCTTTTGTAACATTATAAATGTCTTCACGGTCACTTTTGATCAATTTAATGTGTCCTTGCTGTATAAAATGATTAATTTATTTCAAAAAGAATCTAACAGAGTCCCAACTTTTAAAGGGTTGTGTATATGACTCAGATACCCACCAACACCACTAGATGTCCTAATAAGAGTTTCAGGTTTAAGTTTGAGGACTCGTCACAAGCTTTAGAAATCACTGGAAGAGTCAAGAGCCTTTGGAATCACTCTTGGATTGTGATTTATGTATTGTTTCTTCATGATTAATGATGATTGATGAATACTTTTTGGATGAATCTCATGAATAAATACTTGGGCCTTATTTCATCTGCCAAAAAAAAAAAAAAAACGCACACCAAAATCCCTACATGTACCGTGAAACCGGTATAATTTTGAAAAATACCGTGATATAAATTTTTGGTCATACCGCCCAGCACTACTACAAATGCAAGAGTAATGAGTAATAGACGTTCATTTAAAGGATAAACAAAATGGCCAGTTTGCCCGTGCCAGACCAACAGCTAGATGTCAAGCGATTGCTGTGCGTGAGGAACAAAATGAAGTTTAAGTCGTTAGTTGCTGACAATTTAGTTTTCCACTGAAGTTCAGAAATGCATCTGCATTCAGATTCACGATCAAGGCAGATTTGACATAATTTGAATCCAAATTCTTCAATTCTTCTTGAATTCCAAATGGCTTCAAAAGATCTGGAAAATAATGCAGAATGGACAATTTGCGATACAGTACTTTTATTATTATAATTCATTATTTTCACACAATTACCTGCATCACCATAATTCATGACAAATATTATGAGACCTGGACTACTGAAAGGTTTGGGGTCAATAATTGCATTTTATTTGTTTCTTTTCAAAGAAATTGAATTTATTGAAAATGAGAGTAAGGACATTTCTAATGTTACAAAACAATTCTATTTCCAATAAGTGCTGTTCTTTTGAACTTTCTATTCATCAAAGAATCCTGGAAAATAAAATGTATCACAGTTTCCACAAAAATAGGAAGCAGCGCAACTGTTTTCAACATTGATAATAATCAGAAATGTTTCTTGAGCTGCAAATCAGCATATTAGAATGATTTCTGAAGATCATGTGACACTGAAGACTGGAGTAATGATGCTGAAAATACAGCTTTGATCGCAGAAATACATTACAGTTTAACAGATATTCACATAGAAAACAGTTACTTGAAATTGTAATAATATTTCACATTTTTACTGTTTTTACTGTATTTTTATCAAATAAGTGCTCAGCCTTGTAGAGCATAAGGGACTTCTTTTGAAAACATCTTACTGGTCCTAAACTTTTGAAGTTTAAGTTTAGCAATAACTTTCATGGATATTTGACGAACACTTGACCTTGCAGATCCGTGAACAGCACAGATTCACTTTAATTTAAATTCAGCCCCATAAATCATAAGTGTCTGTCTGAGAAGTCCAGAGGTGCCCTACACTTCGGATGAGGTGGTGTTTCTCATTCCTGGTTCTTATCCTAAACCAGAGTTGACATGCCAGGTCAATTACAGGCACTCAGGTCTCAGGCTTCAGTCTAGATTCAGATGCATGTTCCATTGGTGTTCTTTTGTCTGGACTTCCTAGTATGTGACCCAGTCTGCGGTCCGCTCTTCTTCACGTGCTGCGATTGGAGATGGCACTTCCCTCCATGTGCGAAGGCCAGTGGTCAGCAGACCTTGGAAAGGCCGAGTCCTCGTCACAATGGGAGTCTTGTTTCCATATGGGTTCAGCTCTTTATTTAAGGGATGTTTTGATTTGCTCCGCTCTCTGGCCGTCTCGACAGCACAGCTGATGTTCCAAAGCAAACGGCACTGCCTCGTCTGGTTAACATGATCAAGATGTGCCCTGAGGCCTGCGGTTCGCTGCTCTTGCATTTGCACCTAATTAAATGCATGCTGAGATGTGCTGCATGTTTGTGCAGCATTGCTGAATGTTACTTTTAACATGAAGACTGGACTTTGTGGAGCTCCTCGGCCCCAGCGGTGGTCCTGAACATCTACTTTCCTAATTTTTTCCAAAGTTTTGGAGGATGCTAATCTTAGCAAAGACAACGCGTTATGCATATGATCTGAGTGCAGATGATCCACAGAACCAGACCTGAAGCGGTTTGATCACTGTCAGTGTAAATGCACATTAATTCTAAGGTTATGAAAGTTGTGGTTCTACAAAAACAAGCCATGCATCACAAAGGACCTGCCAAACCTGAATGAAGAGTCGCCATTTTATTTTTCTGCACCATTCTGTGCTTTTCAGCTCTGAAACGGGTTTCAGCAAAGAAAATCATAAATGGTGTGAATTAAAAGTGGAATGAGAGTTTATCACAACTAAAATGGACCAAAAATGTATCTAATTTCTCTTTCAAAGAATCCAAAGAAATATTTACTCCTGCAACAATCCCAGTCCCTGAGATGGACTTCATGTGGTGTGGTGGATCTGAGGCCTTGTCCACACGAATACATTGTCGTTTGAAAACGTTTCTTTTCACTCCATTTTGGCCTTCCGTCCACACTGAGATGACGTTTTTGAAAGCTTTTTGAAAACACTCTCCAAAATGGACAAATTTGAAAACGGCATTTTCAGATTGTAGTGTGGACTGTGAAAATCGTGAGAGCAGTTGCGTTTTAGATCAAACATATAATCGTGAGTCAGTGCGACCTGGATGCGTCAGTGAATGATGACATTTTCCTAAATAAAATGATCCTGCCCGAATAAATGCTTGAAAACTTGTCTGTATCGTCTCAGTGGCCTTTTATGACGCATCTGCAGCAAGGTCAATTTAGCATTTTCCTACATTTCAGGCTGGATGAGAAAGTTTTAGAAAATGCTTACAAACACTAGAGCGGACGGGGAGCGTTTTGAAACGAAAACGCCATTTTCAAATGTATCCAGATTAATGTAGACGTAGCCTGAGATACTTAGATTTAGGGGTGACAGTATGACAAAAATCACAATTTTACTTCACAAGAACAATATGTCATGCTATAGTTATTTTTGCTGAAAGTAAGGTTTTTTTACAATGTCAAAATTTTCGATACTATTGAAATGCCACAATTCTTCATCGATTTCGATATTATAGCAAAAAACTAATACTAGCTTAACTAATAAAAGTAACAATTTCTCAGTCCTTTTGAAGACAGTCAATATTAAAATAAGAACAAATACACTAACAACAACCAGGACAAACAAATACAATACAGGAGTCGCACGGTAGAGTCGATGGTCTTTACACTCTTCGGTCTTCACACGAGGAGGCCTTCACGCGACGGCTGCCACGGTAAACTAAGCTTTTTTTTTATACCCGTCTAACAAAATACTAAATTAATTCAGCTGGACACACTTTCCTTATTTTCTCCGCAACAAATGGCCAAGCAAGCGCAGACACTGACAAGATACGCGATACAGAACATATATATAGCAAAGATACACATGAAATAACATGAAATAAACAGTGCTTTACATTTTCATGTAAGTCTATCTAACAAGAAAAGACTACTACAGAAATCAAATAATCAAATGTAAAAAAAAAAAAAACAATCTTTATTGTATCCATTTAAATACACAATGATTTTTATTAAAGTTATACTTTTTTCAGTCGAGGAGTGAGTTTTTTTTCTCTATTTTGTTGTTTGATTAACATTAATGACACAAACAGCAGCAGGTATATCGAATATCTTTTATACTGATACACATCTGATTCCTTTTCCAACTGTTTACACTCGTTTAAGACTAGGGCTGAAATCAATCACAAAAGATAGTTAAAAATTCTTATTTGGTTAAATGAGAAAAGCATTGAATATTATAACATTATTTTGCCATAACAATATTATTTACACTGTAATTAGAATGGCATAAATAATGCTGAGATAAATATGTTTTAAATGGGCAGTAATGTTTTTTTTTTTTTTTTAGAATATTGAAATATGAAATTGGGCAGGGTATGTTAAATGCGTTAATAATTTTCATGTGTTATTTTTTCCATAATTAATCACACCGAATGAATGTTAAATCGACAGCCCCAAGACATTTACGTAGGGGTTTTCGTGTGCATTTGATCTTTTAAGCGCAAAAAAGCTACATTTAGCCTGAAAACAGAAAGCAAAAATAGTTTGTAAGTTAGTTAAATGTGTTTAATAATTAACACTCAAATCAACTCAGTTGGTGGAAAACACGCCATGGAAGCCAGCAAACACATTTATTTAGCGATTGCAGATTCTACCCGACCTAAAAAGCCTCAGCATCCATCTAAAATGCTCTATGACCAGAGGCATATTAAAACACAGATAAATCAGCTCATCTACTTACAGTGTAAGGCTCGTTGCCTTCCAGTGTCAGTTGCGTTTGTTCTTTTTGCGTGTTCTCAATCTGGCAACCCGAATTTGAGGAGGAGGGGGCGGGAGAAACAACTCCCTCCACTATTTTGAATTTGGACTGCAGTACCAATTTCAACCACTAGCTGTCAAAGTCGAAAAAAGTCGGTACGTGTGTTACCCATAACCTTGGTGTTTACAGGAACACTTCTGCAGTTTATTAATTACACAAGGTCATATCATGACCTCACTATGAAAACCGTATAAAAGAGTTTTGTATTGCACAGCAGTTAATAAAACACTATTCCTGCTTCCACCATTCACAAACGCTCACACTCAAGAGCGCAGAAAGAGTCTGAAGGGTTAAAGCCGTCTCTCTTTGGAGGGTTTTGTGCAGTGTTTGTGTTGGTTCTGCTGTTAAAGACTCTGATTTGGAGCACAACTGTTCCCTTTGCTTCAGAGAATGGGTTTCTCGATGGAGGCTACTTGAGGACATAATGCTGTTCATCTGGGGTCATGCATCATCTGCGCTCTCGCTGACCCGAGGCCTGTGGAACCACGGCGATACCTGATGGATCCGCGCACAGATGAATAGAGGAGTGACCTGGCTTGTCTTAATGGGATTGTTTGCTCTGTAAAGTGAGACGGCGCATGCGTATTCCGTGTGGAGACGCAGCGCTGTTGGCTGAATCTGTTGAACCCCACAACGAAAGTGCACGTCGTTACATGTCTCATTTCACAGCAAACTCAGCCTCGACTGTGTTGGTGCAATGACTCCGGCACTCTAAAGATAATGAATCAGCTCGAATGCGGCGTGTTTTTGACTTTGGATGTGGAATTGCGTGCTTGTGTGCTCGACATGGTGTGATGATTACTGGAAGAGTGTTGGAGCTGCGAGCCTGACTTGCTTTCATCTGCTGGAGAGAAACACTCCAGATGAATTAGTCAGCCTCATTTGTTAAGTGCCACGCTCTGTAATGCAGATCTAATTAAAAAACCTCATGATTCAGACCGGTGTGTTTGTCTGAATGCCGGATGGATGTTCTGTATCTATTATTTATTCATTTGCATGCAGCTGTACAACCCAAAGCAGCTCTTCTCGTAAGGCTGAGAGGGTTAGTTCACCAAAAAAAGGACAATTGTTTCATTGAATCATTTTGTTTCAAACCCATAGTCTTTTTCTTCCATGGAACAAAACCAAAATTAAATCCATAAATTCATTTAGCCAAAAACCAAAATCAATTAATAATCAATTCATTAATCAAATTTATTTAATAATCAACCAATCAATCAATCAATCAATCAAATAAAAACTATATGAGTTGTATATAAGCATTTAAATGGCACACAAAGCAGTATTTCTATCATCTTTTAATTTTTTAATTAAATTGTTTCTGCTCCAATTCATTGCTGAGATATAAACATTTAAACAGTGGCTGTAGTATCTTGTTTTCATGACAGATTTTTTCAAACATACATTAAATAATGAAGACAACAGGTTAAGTAAAATGAATAATGAATATGCATATATTTAGAATGCTAGTTATTTTTTTTTCTAGCTGACTAACGAGTTTATGGACATTGAATGTCTGTCCTGAGGTAAATGTGACATTGTTAACAAGCTGTCTTATTGACGTCTTTCCACGGTTGAAACACTGAGTGATTATGTGAGATGGCGTTGGAGAATTGCTACTTAAATGTCACAATTTCTATTAATTAATCCAACTGTATAATTAGCGCTTCTCCGATGATGTGTTTTTGGTTGCTGAATTTCCATGCATCACTACATCGAAGGAAAAAACATTGAAGAATGTTCATGCTGCTCATTAAGCTCAAAACATGACAAAAGCACCATGAAAGCACCATCTATATTTCAAGTTTTTCAAGACGGTTTCAAGAGACCCAAATTTAAATGAATTGCTAAAGTCCTCCTTTCCATTCTAGCTTTCAGATCTATGGAAGCCAATTTCTGTCCCATAAGAAAAAAAGTCTGGCTTTGTTAATCGTAATTATAACATAAAAAGTTGACATTATGAGTTTATACAGTCAGTTATTATATTTTTAATTTCATAATTATGACGTCATTATTTTGACTTCTTACCTCAGAATTTGGATCAGAAACGTTTTATCTCATAATTATGACTTTTATGTCACAATTATGATTTACCAAAAAGTTTTTTTTCCCCCTAATGTGTCAGAAATGGGCTTCCATGCAAATTAAATTTTCATACTTTTGCATATTTCAATTTTCTGTTATTTTTACCTTACTTATGAATGATGACTTGTAATTTTGGGATTCTCTGAAATTACGAAACGTAGGTCTGAAGCCTTCAGATCCACTTTATTATAGGGTAGCCTAACTTTTGGTATTATTCAGTATTTTTGTATTTCCCCTGTCAGAACATCTGATCTAGCCAGTCAGGATGGAAAACTGAAGACATGTTCTGCCAAGACTGTTATGCAACCAGAAAGTGGCCCAGTATATTTCCGCAGCTTCCAGTGTAATTTAATGGTGCCACTTCCAGCTTGCACTCACTGTGTCATTATGATGGACAAGTGAACAGGTTAACGGGTCTCTGATCCCATCAGGCACTGAAGCGGTTTTCAGTGGACTGCTAAATTCGTCCATTTCAGTCCCACTTCATACTGCTGTCATGTAAGGCTTTGCAGAGTTGTCTAAAACTCTGCAGACCTTGATCTTTCAAGATGAGTTCATTGAGCTCGGAAATCACACTGTAGTGTTCAGAACTTTCTGCTCAGTCTATAAAGACATTTACTGAAACTGCAGGAACGACTTGTTCTGTACTTTCTGATGTCTGACAGATGGATGCATTCTGACCGTCATATGCTTATGTCCACAAAGCCTGTTCGATGTTCAATGATTTCAGCATAAATGAATGCAACAGAGAACCTTGACTGACATTATAAGTGACCCATTTATTCATTCACAGTGAAATGAAACAAGTTAGTGATTACAAACTGTTTCATTTGTGAAAAGTGGACAGGCTGAGAGTTTCACAGAATCTACAGAAGAAGATTCATATTTTTTTCATATTTTTCTGCTTAATATTTTTGTGAAAACTGTGATTCATTTTATTTTTTAGGATTCTTTAAGAAAGTTTAAAAGAAAGAACAGCATTTATTTGAAACATAAATCTTATGTAACATTATAAATGTTTTCACTGTTACTTTTGATCAATTGAATGCATTCTTGCTGAATAAAAGTATTAATAAAAAACACTTACAGACCCCATGCTATATAATAAAAAATATTAATGTATTAATTAATTTATTAATTTATCAGTGTTCTCTAAGGGTGTAATGGTGCACGTATTCGTATCTGAAAATGTTTCAAACAAATACAGCGTTGTTTTAACCATTGCATGTTCAGAACTTGAAGTGAAACTCCTAGTTTTAATATATATTCATTTTAATAAATCAATATAAATTCTTAAATCCCAAGATCGAGCTTTTAGTCTATGCTGTTTCAGTTGATGCATGAATAAAACTTCACTAGACATTATATACACTATAATATGTATTGCCACAATGCTTATCCCGTCCAACAACGCAATAAGCATTGTGTTTGTTACAAAGTCTCATCTTTCAAATTCTCTCCTTTTTATCAGGAAATTCAAACAATAAATTCCGTTTTTTTTATATCATATATAGAAGTTAATGTAAAACTTCCTTATGTGCAATTTACAAGTTGGCAAATATATAGTATATTTGGCTTTTTTTTTGTTGAGTGTTGATTATTATATCTAGAAATAAATAGTTTTGTGATGTTAATTGTAACCTTTAATATTATAGTAATGTGCAGTAATAGGGCTTCCTATATAGTTTACAGCATTAGCTAAGATAGATTTGTTATCCTTAAGAACATTTAAATTGAATTTATTATAAGACAGACGCAGTTTGTTCAGTAAACCGCTATTTAATCAAAAAGAAAAATAGAAGCAATTTTATGTTTGTTTGTTTTCTCCTCTGCTGTACTGAAAACATACCGAACCGTGACTTCAAACCTGAGGTACATACCGAGCCGTCATTTTGTGCACCATTACACCCTTAGTGTTCTCTGTAAAACAGCCTAATAATCTTGCAGTTCACAGGGCTAAGGACTGTTTAATGACGACCACAGCACGAGAATATTGTTGGCAGGTTGCGTTTGTAAGTCTCTGGGAATGACTCTGGTGGAGATGGCAGAGGAAGAAAGGCTGGTGGCTTGGTTTCCGTCCTGCATATTTATGACCGACTCTTACACATATAATTACACTATTAACAGGCATCACTTTTTGTTTGCAGCCGCTGGATGTTCTGAGACTCGGTGGTTCACACATATTGGTCAGGAGATGGTGTCGTAACTCTCATGTGTGGCCATTGTTTCAGTGCTTTATTTGTGGAAAAGCAGTGGAAAGTTACTCGCGTCTGATCCGAATCCAGAGCTTTATGCTTCCCTTCAGGTTGGACCGTTGCCTAACCCGGCACCCATCAGGCCCTGGATCCGCTCTGTTCTCATGTGGCCCACAGACCTTTCTGTCTGATTTTCAAGGTTTTGCCTGGGGTTCAAAGGAGAGGGTTAACGTAGCATAATGCTGTGCAGCGAGTGTTCTGATTAACATGCTGTATGAGGACATGTGACAGCCGTCCCGTAGGGGTCCATATTAATGAACTACAAATACTGTACTGCTACCATAAGTCGTTTGTTTCGGAACAGTGATACTTTTGCACAAATATATGTTTCTTATGGCTTTCTACTGGTTCTTGAAAGTGCTTGGATTTTTAATCACAAGCTGATAGGCCTCTGCAGATTCTGCAGCCAGTGGGGTTGCTTGTTCAACGTCTAAATAATCTAAACCAGTCCTGCAGCAAACTCCTCTGAATAATAGCAGTTCCTCAGAAACCCTCCACCTCCCCCAGCACCACCTGTCTAGATCTGCTGTGGGATTTACGAATGGCTATTCAAAATGCAGCAACAACATAACTGTTACATGCTCATAGCAGTGTGTCTGTGTATCTGTTGGCAGCATCAAGTTCATACTTGCTCTGCAGCAAGTATGCAGCAGCAGCATGATATATTTCGCCACGCCCAAATGCATTAACATTTTCATATCCATTAACATGCTAAAACTAGTTGTCATGATTGAAATGAATTATCGGTCTAAATCAGTTGGAGTCAAGAAGATGCTCAGCTGGCACATGCAGACTATGCACATATCAGACAATATTAGACTTTTACTTATTTATTTATTTTTTAATCAACCAAAATTTGAGCATATTGGTTGAAATTGTATATTTAATTTTACATAGTAATTTCCACTATTTTTACATTTAGATTACCTGTGCCATAATCATGCATTTAATCACTTATTTAATAGGACTGTCAAAATAGATGAGATAAACTTTTCATACTGTACAATATAATAATTTTGTGGTGCCTAAATGTACTTGTAGCATTTAAAACCATTGGTTTTATTGTTTTCTTTAAGGCTGGTATTAGATCATGGTGCTAATAAAGCATACCAAGTTTTGTTTCAATAGATTGAATAGTTGCCGTGATACAGCCTTTCATCCAGTTTCAGCTCAAATAGTCTAGTGACTAATGATTCCAGAGCTGCAGGAAATGATGTCATGACAGCACTGATTTCACCATGTGACTTTGTTAAATGTTCCATCTGGATTTGATTTATAAATAAATGACCTGTAAAGAGGATCTTTACTTATAAGCTGGTGCTTGAGCAATTTTTTTGTAAGTTCAGTGGCGTTCCATACAGGTGCGTTTCTGTAAGACTATTGGCTGGAGTCCTGACGTGTCATTGTCTTCCGGCGTTCAGATTACTGAGGATTTACTGTGGTTCATTATGTGCCTCTCTAGTTGTCTTTGCTTCATTTACTGCCCTCATCAGATCTGCTTTTCCGTTCATTTCTGCAGAGTTTGCATTCCTCGGCTCGGCACTCGTTAGATTTCTAGAATTCCTCTCTGTCTCGGAGTCATTGCTTGGACGAGAGCAGGAGAAATCCACACAGGCTCGTAAAAAGCAAAAGAGGCATAAGTGGCTTTTTTATTCACTCAAAGCTGTTGTTTTTCCCCTCCCTTGTTCTTTAGAGTGTCTCCCGCCAACGACTGAATCATTTACTATGGAGTGATGTCACTTTTTACAACAGTCCTGAGACGTAACTTGTTTTCTATAACAACGCATATTAAATAATTTCTATGACAAATCACAACATGTACACATTTTAGCTTCTCTTTGTGTTGGTGGTGGTTGGATGTGGTGATTCAAAATGAAATTAAAATCGAGTTTGCAAATTCTTTGAAACAAATGTGAACCAGTATCCAAGCTGTTTGGCCATGTTTAGCATTCTAAAGTCATTTTTGGCTTTGACTTTTTACCATCCAATCAATTCGAAATGGATAAAGTCAAGTCGCGCCATGTTTGTTTCATTATTAAATTTTCAATTTCACTCAAATGCATCACATAATGGAAGTGAAGTGGGATGCAATTCCCATTTCGTGCTGACTTTAAAGAGATAGTTCACACAAAAATGAAAATTCAGTCATCATTTGCTCTTATCGTTACGTTGTTCCAAAACCTTGAGTAGTGTAGGCCTCAATTTCAATTTAGTTCACAGCATTGACAGAAATTAACTTTTGCATTGAGTGTTTCCCCACACATAGACTTTACTTGGGCGGGCCAGTAAATTAAGTAAATTATTAGGGATGCACGATATTGGATTTTTGCCGATATCCGATATTATTTCAGCTCATTTTGACCGATACCGATATATATTTCCTTTTGTTTGGAAACAACACTAAGTCTCGAAGCATTGTAAATAACTATAAATAAACTATATATCAATCGCATTTTTTTTCCCAGAAAGATGCAGTTAACCCTAACATTTTATTTTAAGATTTAACATTTGTAGATGGTCTAAAGCAAAAGAGTTGTAAAAATTCTGAAAATCTTTTAGAGCTTATGATTTGTTTAAAAAATAAAACATATTACACATTAATGAATAAATCAGTATAAATAAAATTATTTAATGTACAAGTGTCATGTTTGTGATTTTTTTTTTTTTCATGTAAGCTATTGCTTCTGACCTTTTAAATCAAAACATACTCATTATTTTATGACATCAATTACTGCTTTATTTAATCAGAAACACAGTCTAAATGTTATTTGTGTAGGCTATTTTACTATTTTTTTTTTTTTACTATTTTAGTAGGCCAACAGCGCCCCCTACAGATTAAAACTCCTTACCGAACGGGCATTAGGACCTGGGGGAGGCTGCCACTGCTGCACGTGCTATTACTGTTTACTCTATCATATACAGAACGCGTCATTCTGTACGTGCTTTCACAGATTAAATGCAGCGATCCAAAAGAGTGAATCTAATCATCATTCAGACAAAACTTTGCTTCAAGAATGAGCCACACTGCTGACGTGATCTAATCGCTAGCACACCCTGAGCACATGCGAGTTAACGTATTCCTCTTATCGGCGAGACATATCGGCATCATTTTTCATATCGGGCTGATGCCGATATTTACATTTAAAGCCATTTACGGCCGATGCCGATAATATTGTGCATCCTTAATTTTTATCCTCTTATACTTTTTATTTTATCCGCCTGAAATAATGAAAACTAGGGATGCACCGATACCACTTTTTCCAGTACTCGCCCGATACTTTTATTTTTGGTACTTGCAGATACCGAGTACCGATACCAATATTTTCATTGCATTTGTAAATTTTTTAAATATTGGGTGCAGAAACCAAAAGAGTATGTATAATATTAGTTGGTTGACTTCATTTATCAAATAGATAGTCAAACCAAAATTTATTCAGACACCTTCAACATTTCTCACATTATCACAGTTTATTCGCTATAGTTTAGAAAATGGTAATAAAATATGACAAGAACTCAGAGTTAAACTGTGTCAGAACAAATTCAGCTTGATAATGTCAGATAACTTTGATAGAAAGGTATGTAATGGATTACAATAAACCAAAAATTATTCATACAGCTGTCAATATTTACACAACTATCAATACTTTGTCGGGTGACCCTTAGCCC
>NW_015661078.1:30153-57451 GCF_001515625.1 Sinocyclocheilus rhinocerous | reverse complement strand
GGCGGATTGCGGGGGTATGAGGATCACGATGCCGGCTCAACATCATGATGTCTATCAGCCGTCGGCCCAACCCTAGTTTACCAACCCTAAACTTTTGAGGTGTACATTTCAAGAAATTTGTACTTTGCATTTGTCATGGATAATTTCTGATCACAGTTACATTTTAATTTTTTGCTGTTTTCCCTCACAAGCACAATTATAATTTTTGTAATTACATACAATTATGCATGTGAATATTTAAATCTTCTTTTCTTAAATAAAGAATTTTATTAATGAAAACTAGGGATGCACCGATACCACTTTTTCCAGTACTCGCCCGATACTTTTATTTTTGGTACTTGCAGATACCGAGTACCGATACCAATATTTTCATTGCATTTGTAAATTTTTTAAATATTGGGTGCAGAAACCAAAAGAGTATGTATAATATTAGTTGGTTAACTTCATTTATCAAATAGATACAGTCAAACCAAAATTTATTCAGACACCTTCAACATTTCACCCATTATCACAGTTTATTCGCTATAGTTTAGAAAATGGTAATAAAATATGACAAGAACTCAGAGTTAAACTGTGTCAGAACAAATTCAGCTTGATAATGTAACCTCAACTTCAGTTTTTTTCCCAGACTCGGTCTGAATAATTTTTGGTCCCAAATTTGTATCAATTTTACTGGTAGTCCACTGTATGAAGAATTTTGGGATATATAATATATCACAGTTTAGTTTATTTTGCTATCCTCACTTTAAATAAATGAACTATAGTGTCCTAGTAAAAAAAATATCAAAAATTATATCTGGTCTCTGAATAATTTTTGGTTTGACTGTATATCCTTCTGTTATTTTCACACTTAATTATGCCCATTAAAATGTATTTTACAAGTTTTTGTTACTTTCACTGTTAATTTTTTTTCTCTCTATGGTAGCCTACATCATCTTTAATTTAATAGCATTAGAGCTGCTCCATTGCAGCGGCTTAGTACTGTAATCACGCGATTTCACACCAGCAGATTAACTCGTGTTAATAACGTGCAGAACGTGGTGACGGTCATTTTGTGAGGCGCTCACAGAAGGAAACCCTGAGAGGGTTCACCCATAAATGAAATAATCGTTTACTCAACCTGATGCCATTTTAATGTGAAAAAACATTATTTCCCTTCTTCCGTGAAACTAAAAGGATTCTCTTTTTCACATAAATAAAGTAGAAGGTGGTTTAGGGACAGAATCACAAAAATACAACAAAAGCACTCCCAAGATTCGACCACTATATTCCCAGTATTGGTTATTGTTGTTGTACATTGGCTATTAATTTAGCTAGTATTGTTCTTTTGGAAAAATATATTGGTTTGCATGGAATTGGCTGTAATGTTATGTTGTTCGTTCTTTTCCATGCAATTGCAAAGAATGGAGACTGAAAAATTAATGCTGTAAAAGGGATGCAAAAGCACCCAAAAAAAAAAAAGAATCATTAAAGTAGTCCATACAACTTGTGTGCTAAATTTTCTGAAGTTATATTTTTACTGTTTGTAAATGTTTTTTTTTTTTAGTTAACCAGTATTTGCCAATATTTTATTACTCATTTTTATTTACCAATGTGATTTATTGTCATTTTTTTTCTCTCTCAACAATGCAATTAGTTTTAATTCATTTTATTGGCATTTATTCTTATATCAAAAATTTATTTTATTTTCTTGCAATAACTTAAGTTCTTGCAATTACTGTACTTTGAGCACTCCAAAAATAAAGGTTCAGCTTGAATGTGTGAGTGTGTGTGTGTGTGTTTTAATTTTTAAACATTCATTTACCAAATAAATATAGGACTGAATAAATGAAGCGAGGTCTTGTTAAGCTGTTTATTGACATTCAGCATTCTGCCTGAAGCAGTTTGTTTGCCCTTGTGCTTCTGGATTCCCTTCTCTTCAGCTCTTTAGTGTTCAGCTCTGAAGGTGTTTATGGTGTGTTTTTGATCTTTCTGGTTGGTGGCCTGTTTTGAAGGATAAAGCCAGGTCAGGTCAGGCCTTCCTGAGTTGGCAGAATCGACTTTAATTGGACTCTCTGGCTTGTTTGGAGTGGTTTCGGTCTGAGGTCTCCCCTGGCGTTCAGGCATCATGTTGGGCAGCTCTGAGCGAGGCCCTGTCGCTCTGATATGCGTGTGCACGAATTACGCTCCAGCCTTCAGTTTCCCATGCACGTTAATAATGGTTTGACATGTTAAAGCGCTGATTAGGAATTCAGGCTGTGCTTGAAGCCCATTCATCATGTAGATCACATGATGTTTGTGACTTATGTCCATGTGGCGGCCTCTGATTACAGATTCACAAAAACATTTGAAAAAAACTAACAAAATCTATATTGTGGGGAGGATGTGTAAATGTTCTCTTCATGTAATGTCTTAGATATTTGGTTAGGCAGCTTGCGGGCAGCTATTGTCATCCTGCTTTCGCCATTTATAGAACAAGTGCAGCTGAAGACTAGTGGCGGGACTAATCAACTAGTCTTCTGCTTTCTCACTGGAACCCATTGACCTCAAATGCAGCGATTGTCCAGCGGTACCCCTGGCACAGCGCAGGCCTCATTATGCAGGGTGTGTATGGGAACAGCAGTAAACATGACATTTCCCTGTAGCGAGCGGCCCGTCCTAATCATAGCTCTGCTGCACAATATGCAGTAAAAGAGCCGCCACTGCGGGACACTGAGCAAAGGGCAGAGAGGATGTGAACCCCTCATCTGAATCTGCATCTGACCTTTATTGTGCTCTTGTGCAATATTGCATGCAGTGTTGGGGGTTACTTTTAACAGTAATGCATTATAATTAGGGTTGTGACGGTGATGAAATGTTCCCACCGGTTAATCGACGTGTGATAACAGCGGTAATACCGGTGTAACCGGGGGGTGGGGGGCTTGTGTTCATTAGAGTTTTAAATAGCTTTTAAATGTCCGTGCGCATTTTACTTTCACTTTTAAATTAGCGGCAATTTGGCGTCAGTTGCTTGAATGGACAGCAAAACAGTACAACGACAAACTCACTTATACTAAACGTATACATTTTATTAACAAAACAAATAAAAATACACCATGCTATAGGCCTAATATAAAATAACAAAAAACTTACACAAAGTTTAAATATAAAAAAACCCTGAAAGTCTGCAAACACAGTAGAACCAAATAAATAAGAAACATAGAAACGTGAACATAGAACGTTTATTAGCAAAACGAAAGGTGGAGGCACCGCATACACTTCGATGTAAATTAAAATAAATAAATTACAAACAAAAAAAAAACTTCCAAAATCACCTTAGATAAACGGCAAAAGTCAACAGGCTTTTCAAAATCCGAAATATCGCTAAACAGCCGCTTTGGCATTCCATTTCGAAACCAAATCTTCCGTCATCGTCTGGTCTGTCTCACCTCACTCTTCTAGTCAGTCAGCTCTCCTCACTCGCTTCAGTTTTAATTGTAGTGTCTGTTCTCTTACTGAACTTAATTATTTTTATTACTATAAAAAATCAAAACGACGGTGCCGTGGAGGGCAAGTGACGTAACCGGTGTTGCAGCTTAACACCGGTAACACCGTAAACACCGACTATCGCAGCAAGCCTAATTACAATATTGCATTACTTCATAAAAAAGTAACTAATTGCATTACTTGGTTACTTTTTATGGAAAGTAATCCATTGTTACTTTTGGGTTATTTACTGCGTTTTGTCACATGGGCTGGGCTTGCTTATTTGTTTTTTTTAATAACAAAAAGTTATTTTAACTGTAAAGGCCCTTTCTTACCAAGTGAAATTAAAAAGCCTCAGGCTGAATGAAGTGCCTCTGCCTCTGTACCTCACTCCCAATTCAACTCCCAATCAACACGGGACAGGAGAGCTGTCAGTGAATAAATGAGAAAACAAAGTAACTTCCGTTACTTATTTGAAAAAGTAACTCAGGTATTTCATTGTAAATTTAAAAGTAATGTGTTACTTTACTAGTTTCTTGGAAAAGTAATCTGATTGCATAACTGGTGTTACTTGTAATGCGTGACCCCCAACATTGATTTCATGTTTATTGAACAGATAGTTGAGACTCGAAAATCTGATGGATGGATCAGTGTAAAATAGCTGTTATACAGACACACCTAGGTCACTATGATTTACACGATAGACAGAATCGTGATATGGACTGGTGTTTGTGATTATTAAAGCATAAAAATGCTCTTTAGCGTCCTATAAAATACACACACACACAGAAACTCAAAGGTCTACACTACAGCCTGTCAATATGAACGTTTGGTGCAACTTGAAGGAATTGTAACATATATTATTGTTGAACAGTAGAATGTACTTCTCAAAATAAGTGATAAGAATAAAATTATTAAAACATTATTTTTAAGGATTAAAAAAATTTGAAGGAATTGTAACATATATTATTGTTGAACAGTAGAATGTACTTCTCAAAATAAGTGATAAGAATAAAATTATTAAAACATTATTTTTAAGGATTAAAAAAAAAAATTTACATTAAACTTATGTTGTGCAGTGCAAAAATAAACAGATTTGTTACATTTTCATTTGATTATATTAAAACTTTTTAACGATTTATCATATTTAATTACCTTTGTTTTTGGTAATAAATTTGTATTAAATATCAATTAATCAAACCTAACAGTAACATTTATAATCATAAATATATTTTCACATTGAATCTTCAAATGTTTAAACAACATAAAGCCATTATTTGGTATTTTAAATGTTTGTTTGCAACTTTTAATCACCATGTAACTTTCAGTTTTCACTTTAATTTTGGTTAAAGTTTTACTAGTTTTATGTGTTTTGTCACTTTTATTAGTTGTTGTTTTTTCTGTTTATATAGTATTTATGAATGTTTAGGTCCTCATATGGCTTGTTAACTGAGGGGTGTTACAGAGTATTTGTTAAATATAGCTAACGAAATATATATTGTGTGTTTGATTGGTCCAGACGCTACAATTCATTCGATTGATGTTATTGTATTTGTTATTTTAGTACTACACCTTTAAATGAAAACGAGAAATGTTGCCTTGGCAACTAGCCAAAATAAGTTTAAAGTTTTTTTTTTTATATATATTTTTTATTTTATTTCAGTGAATGTTTATTTTATTTTAAGTAACAGAAATGTTTTTCATGGTTTCAGTTAACTGTAATAACCCTGGGCACATGTTGGAAGTAAAAAGTGCTGTGAATGTCATTTCATGTTGACTTGTATTATATGACAGACAAAAGTGACAGAATACATTAAGAGTAATTATCTTTAATGGTAAATATTCAGTGTGAACTGTAATAACTTTCTGTAGTACTTTTAGACCGTTTAATGTCAGAAGCTTCTCTGATCTTTCCGTAGCTGTGTAATATCCTTTTCAAATGCACTGCTAATAAAAACCATTTAATCATCATTATGATCCCTTGTGCGTTAAGAGAGCTGTGTTTCGGCAAGGCTTTTACATAAAGACTTCAGACGTTGTGTGTAATTTTTGCTCCCTGAGTAACGTGATTATTTTGGGCTATTGGATAGCTGTTGTGCAACTGCCTATATTTGAGACCGTATTGCTGTCACTGCGGTCATTTTACATTATGGAGCCCATTTAGGAGACGAAGATGATGAAAGGGACTGCTAAAGCAGTGGTTCTCAACTGGTTTTGCTTCAGAACCCAGAAAAATCTTGGGCATCTAAATACGGTGCCAGAATTGTTTATCATAGAAAAATTCACTAAATAAATCAAACATGATTTCTTTAGGACTATCATGAACTGTGAAGCCCCAACAATACACAAAACTATTAGCATGGACATAAATTTCAGCAAATTTTCACTTTTGGATGAACTGTTCCCCAAGATGTAGATGAGTTTGTTTCTTCATCAGATTTGGAGAAATGTAGCATTGCATCAGTGTCTCCGCAGTGGGTGCCGTCAGAATGAGAGTCCAAACAGCTGATAAAAACATCACAATAATCCACAAGTAATCCACTCCACTCTAGTCCATCAGTTAACGTCTTGTGAAAAGCTGTGTTTGTAAGAAACAAATTCATAATTATTATTATTATTATTTATTTTTTTAAATACATTTTAAAACATTGTTTCCAGCTAAAATACAAGCCTGTAATCCATAATAATGCTTCCTCCAGTGAAAATGTGGTCTGGTCTGAATCAGGAGAGAAATCTGCACAGATCAAGCAGCGTTTACAAGCCAAAACAGCTCTAAACAGATATGTGGCTGGATTTTGATGTGAGAGACAACAGGAGATGGACTTTTTCACTGGAGGAAGTGTTATTATAGTGTATTATGGATTATGTAATTCTGGCCAAAAGTAGGGTTGTGACGGTGAGGAAATTTTCTCACCGGTTAATCGACGTGTGACAACACCGGTAATACCAGTATCACCGCAGGGGTGGGGCATTCCCTCTATTTTCCTTGCTTACCTTCGCGTTTAAATAGCTTGTAAAAGCGGTGTGCGCATTTTACTTTCACTTTCAAAAGTGGCAATTCGGAGCAAAGCAATTGTTGGTTTTTAGTTAGTTTGAATTTTCCCTCTTTTCCTCGCTTTCCTTCGCTTCAATTATTTTTATTACTATAAAAAATCAAAACGACGGTGGGGGTCGGTGACGCGGTGGGCAAGTGACGTAACCGGTGTTGCGGCTAAACACCGGTATCACCGTCAGCACCGTCTATCGCGGCAAGCCTAGCCAAAAGCAATGGTTTGAAGTTAAATCGTCTTAATGATGGATTTGTTTCTTACAAACACGCAGCTTTTCACTTCACCAGACATTAACTGATGGACTGGAGTGCTGTGGATTACTTGTGGATTATTCTGATGTTTTTATCAGCTGTTTGGACTCTCATTCTGACGGCACCCATTCACTGCAGAGCATCCATTGGTGAGCAAGTGATGCAATGCTACATTTCTCCAAATCTGTTCCAATGAAGAAACAAACTAATCTACATGTTGAATGTTCAGAAGGTGAGGACATTTTCAGCAAATTTTCATATTTGGGTAAACTATTCCTTTAAAGTCTCATAAGAATGTAAATGACATGTCCCGTGTAAAGAGAGAGTCTGAGCATCCAAGAAAAGCCTGCTCTCTGTATTCATCATGTGTCGCGTCTCGGGTCAGGCACTGTTGGAAATGAGTGCGTTGAACTGCTGGTGTTAAGAGGTCAGCTGTAAATAAGCAGTTAGATGACAGCGCTGACCACTAGCTCAGTCCTTTTTTAGAAGGACTTCGTTCTGAATCCGAGAGGCAGTGAGAAACATTCATCTGTCTGGGATCCATATGCACAACACATTGGACAATAAAACCGTCATCCGCGCCGCAGGCCGTAGTTAATGTCAACACATTAGCTTCTCATTAAGTTGTCTCTTCAGTTCATGAAGACAGAGACGTGTTTTAAAATGCCACTGGAACCTCATAAAGACAAAATAGGATGACTTCATTTTGGACCTGTTTGTGCTCCTAGTTTTTCTTCCTTGAGTTGTTTTTCCTGGTCAGTTGAAGGCTGTTTTGACAGACAGGGTGTGTGAGAGAGCAGGGAATTGGGTTGCAGGTGGCAGTGGGATACTAAAGGATGTTTTGTGAAGCTAACCAAGCAAACCAACACATACATTACTGTTTAAAACTTTGGGGTTAATTAAATTGGTCAAAAGTGACAGCAAAGACATTTATAATGTTACAAACGATTTCGGTCTCAAATGCTGTTCTTGTGGAGTTTTTGTTCATTAAAGAATACTGAAAAATGGAAATACATGATATATAGTATATATATAATAAGAAATGTTTCTTGAGCGGCAAATCAGCATATTCGAATGATTTCTGAAGATCATGTGACACTGAAGACTGGAGTAATGATGCTGAAAATACAGCTTTGATCACAGATATAAATTACATTTTAACATGTATTCAAACAGAAATCCGTTTTTTTAAATTGCAATAATATTTCAGAATATTACTGTATTTTTGATCAAATAAATGCAGCCTTGGTGAGCAGAAGAGACTTCTTTCAAAAGCATCAAAAATCTTACTAACATCAAACTTTTAAATGCTACACTCATATTTTCTAAATGACCCAATGAAGTAAAAGTGGTTGTTGTGTGGCTGTTATTTGGTGTCTGCTCTGAGGCATCTACAGCGACCCTGAAAAGTATTTGCACACTTACGTCACATTTAAATGGGTCACAACACACTTTTGTTGTATTATTTTACTTATAAGTCCACTTAGAATTTCAGTCATTTGAATCAACACCCACTGCTGTGATTGGCTAATATCATTGCAGTAGGAAAAACACCTCTGTCATGACGCGTGTAGATCTGTCTCACCGTCATATTATTCAACCTCATAGCATCCATTAATGGTGTCATTTGTCATTAGCGTTTCCAGTACGTCACATTGGCATTTCTGGAAAACCACCAAGCATTTCTCCAGCCGGCACCGGAGACTCTCACTAGTGACGTTCTGTCCCGGGATACAGTAATAACAGTCGGTTGTTTGTGTCTGAACTATCTGTGGGTATGTGCTGTGCCTCTTCAGGATTTTCCTTGACTCTCTGTTAACTCCGCAGATGACCGGGTTGACCGGGTTAGGTAGTGCCACCATTACTTTGACTAGACTCGTTTAACTCAGGGGTTAGCGTATAGAAAGCTACATTTCCTCTTGTGCTCCCTGGTGAACTTTCATTATGGATTTTGACCTTTTTACCTTCTTGACCTTATTTTGCCAAATAAAAGTTGGTGGTTTGAGATCTGCCAGCGTCCAATCCAACATAACAGAGTTAAATCAATAGCAAGAGTCTGATTCCCAAAACCCCCACAGTATCAAATAAGATCCTGCTTTATTATACTGTATGCATTAGAAATGCAACAATACAGTTAGGCCATGGTTCAATGCATACCTCGTTTTTTTAACCACGGTTTTCAGTTCGACAAAAAACTCACTTCTGTACACTGGAGAAAACCATGGATTATCATATGTCTACTTCAAATTTCTTTTGAGAGAAGTATTATTTTTTTCCCTATTTTTTACCCAAAAATAGGATGGATCGGCCATTATTGAGCACTATAAACACATTTAGTGTCCGTTTCATTCATACTGGTAGCCAGAGGGCGCCCTCACGCAGAAACTCCACATATGCCTCACAGAAGTAATAGAAGTGATGACTTTACAGGAAATCCCTAAAATGGACAAAGACATCCAGTTATCGCTGCGACTGAATAAAAAGAAGATGGAAACACTTGAACTGATCAAACATTAAGACAATAAACACTCGACTACAACAATGTATAGTTTATCTCTGTTCTTCAAGCCATCTCGGGTATTTTCATAATAATTAAGTATATTTAAAATTCATTGCTAATCGACATTGCCTTTATGACAGTATAGAATATAGAATATATTTTCTGCCTCATTCTGTGATAAGAAGCCACATCAGATCACAAAAGGAAGTTATTTCAAAATTTGACTGATGTTGTGGAGTAAAAATGTGTTATTTTGTTTTTATTTTCAGTTTTCATTTTAATTTTAGTTTAATTTTTTGTTATTTTATGTGTTTTTGTCATTTTTGTTCCTCTCATAAACAAAACAAATTGTACCTGCTCCGGACTTTGAATGCTAGTTTATTTTAAGGTTTGAAACATTCTTGTATATAAACGCACAAAATCTGAACTGGGACAGACTGCAATTTAAAACACAACACAACAATCAGTGATCATATATTGTCCTTTTCTATGGTCACTTTTCTCTTTAGGGTCAAATACTCGCATGACAGAGCAACAGTTGCTGAGCAAGATTGTTAAACCATCACCATGTTTATATCTAGCTACCTGAAGTACATCTGGTTTAATAGCACAGACATTTGAAGCAAAATCTATCACCCCCTTGAGTACTGAGCTTTGTAATGCAAGTTAAATATGTTCAGCAAACAGATCACCTGCAGTGTGCTGGCCAAGTGTTCTGCAGTAATATACTTCAGTCAAATATGTTCATGGTCTAAAGATGAATCTAGTCACTGCATTTCCTCACGAGGTCTGTCTTAAAAATCATTTAAATTTCAACAATAAAAACAGTTAATAACAATAAAATGTGTGCAGTGTGGGACAGCCGTAAAAAAATTCCTCGGTCACACCCCTGCATACTTGCTGTCTTATCAAAATCTCACACCCTTGCTAGCACACAGTCTCAAGATTCTGCCGCTGTGCCCGTCTCAGTCCGCTGGCATCTGAGGCATCAGAAGCAGTATCAGTGACTCTTGACGTATGACCAACTTGGTTATGAGGTGTGGAATTATTTTTAAATCATTCATTATTCTTCATTTAACTGTCAAGTTCAAAGTAATCACAGGGAAAGTGTTTTACTCAGCACTCAAATACAGGCTCCAAAAGGAATTTTTTTTTTGCCAATGAACCATTTTGAATTCCCCATTCCCCATTTAAAGAGAATTAAAAAAATTGTAAAGAACCTTTTTTCACTATAAAGAACCTTTTGTGGAATGGAAGGACTCCATTGATGTTAAAAGTTCTTCATGGAACCATCCGTGCCAATAAAGAACCTTTATTTGAAGGAAGGACACAGTGGTGGTTTCACAGGGTTTCAGGGTTTAAACCTGCAACCTCTGCTTTACTAGAGATTTACCCACTAATCCACACCAGCCCAAGGATGTTGGACTGGCAGTGCTGGTCTTAGACTTCGAAGGGCTGTAAGGAAAACAGGAGGCCCCTGTCAGTGTGTTCATAAAAGCCCCAAAATGACCCTCAACCCCTAAAACTGTTCTTTCAGAGCAGTTTTACGGTCAACAAACAACAGTGAGAAGAAACCGTACAAGTACAAAAGAAAAAAGATACAAATTAACTAAACGATTTAGCCTACTACACTTAATAACCTATTATACAGAAGTTGAAAACACTGCATAGTCTTCACCATATTAATTAAATATACACTGATTCT
Source organism: Sinocyclocheilus rhinocerous (assembly GCF_001515625.1). NCBI lineage: Eukaryota > Metazoa > Chordata > Actinopteri > Cypriniformes > Cyprinidae > Sinocyclocheilus > Sinocyclocheilus rhinocerous. The sequence goes on along the minus strand of NW_015661078.1, from coordinate 46,501 downwards.
TATTAAAATCACAAAAGTTGAGTGAAGAGCAGTGAATGGTTCTCTCGGTTTTTTTGGTTGTTTAATTAACATTGAAGGGCACATCAGATGCCCATTTTCCACAAGTTGGTATGAATCTTTAGGGTCTTCATGAAATTTCTGTAACACACTTTGGTAAAAATTCCTCAATGGTCGTGTAAAACAACACCCTTTTTACCTTGTCAAAAACAGCTCTGTTCACAGTGAGCCGTTTCAGTGCATGTCTCTTTAAATACTAATGAGCTACTGCTCACTATTGAACACTGGTGTATTCGGTGGCATCAAAAACCAAACAAATCCACTGCGTCCTCAGTGGCTCTGATGTCGGGAGAAAAGGAAGACTGTGTCACACCACAAGCTTGAGCTTTGCGTCAGTGTAACTTCATCATCACTGCAGCTGCAGACTCGCGAGAGCGTTTGTACAGCATCACAGCAGCGGCTCCAAAGCTACATATTTCTTTACAAAGACAACTATAAATTTGTTTTTAGAAGTTGGTCAGTTATAAACGTGAAAGTTTTAAAGTCTTGAAAGATTCGCATGTAAGTGGTAAACAACAAAAACAGCTTTGATCATGTTGTTTCATTCATTCTTCGATATAGAATGTGCTGTTTATAATGTTTTTGTTGTTGTTGTTGTTTTTATTTAATACACCATACTTTAACCCAAACTGAATAATTAAAAACAAGTTTAAATGAGAAAAACTTCTATACATATTTTTGATTCTTCATTTTCTTTTCTGACATACTCCAGTTCTGGTTAAAACACACTAGACATGCTTATTTTGTAAATTTTTAGCACTTTTTGTGTGAAATCATTTATTTTGCCCATCAAAAGTGTGCTGTCACATTAATTGAGCGTGAGCAGTGCAGCAAAAATAGACTAAATGCAGAGACCATCTCTTCAGTGCAGCTCACGCGACGCTCCTGCTCCCGGTGTGAATGCACTCATTTGTTATCATGGACGCTGAAAAAAAATATGCGCTGCTCACGCTTGCGGTGTGAAAACGGCCTTATGTTCACTTTTACATCCAACTACAAAACACCTGCATTGCTAACGAGACATTGTTGTCGCTACAGCTGCTTGAGCGCGGAGAAAATGGTGGACAGTGTACAACTGGCTAAGGGCGGAGATATGCTAGTACGGGACAGTCCGTCAGCAGTCGTGGGCGGGGCCTTAGCAATATGATGTCATACTGCTTTGAAAATCAAAATAGCTTGATAATTGAGACTGTTTGGGTTTTTTGGGAATTGAAAAAAAGAGTGAATGGATTTTTATCATTGTTGGGTGGTTGTGTCCACACTGCTGAGACAAAATGTATATGCAAATACCATGTAAAAGTGAATTTCGCATCCGATGTCCCCTTTAAGTGATGGAGACAGCAGCAGGTTTATTGGCTGCTGTGACTTTAAAGGAGTCCTATTATGCTCTTTTACAAAGTCTTGATTTTGTTTTGGGGGTGTACTAGAACAGGCTCTCATACTAGGTTGTTCGAAAAACACATTATTTTTCACATTTTACATTATTACAACACCTTTCTCCCCTAGTGTTGGGTCGTTCTTGAACGATTCGTTCATTTTGAACGAATCTTTAATGTGACTCGGGAAGAACGAGTCGTCTCGGGGAGTGATTCGTTCAGTCGCGCATGCGCAACATCCTATAGGTTCTGTACACAGTCTAAGGTTCTGTACTGGAATTAGTCAAGTAGTTCACCTGTTTCGAGTCTTCGGGTTCATCACGTGACAGCCCCATAAGTTTAACCAATGCCGTCTGAGCCGGAAAGAGAATTGATTAGTTCATCTCTCGAGTCTTCGGGTTTTTCGAGTCGTTCGTTCATCACGTGACAGCCCCATAAGCTTAACCTATGCAGTCTGAGCCGGAAAGAGACTTAATAATAATAACCAACTCTTTATTACCTCTCGTCCCATTCGTCGATCTTTGTGATATCACAAATCCCGGAAAATGTGCGTTGTAGTCCAAACGAGTCGTTCGTTGTAGTTTTTGAAAAGTGATTTCTGTTAAATAAAATATCTCCTTTTGAAGTGGACTTTGAGCTTTGTAACTTTGCAGATCTTTTTTATGCTCAAACAGCAACATTACAGACTAACTAAAGTTGAAAAAGTGAAAAAGCATAATAGGACCCCTTTAAGAACAAATGCACTGATCTTATATACTGATAAACATTTGATTACTATCCCAACCGTTTATATTCACTTAACTCTTTCCCCGCCAGTGTATTTTTTTTTTTTGAAGTTGCGAGCCACTCCAGCGTTTTTGATCATTTTCATAAATGTTTAATGGCTCCCAGAATATTTTGTTGTATGAATGATGCCTAGAATTAACATTTTGATTACAACAGTCAGCACACACGGCTCACACATTGAAGGCAGTGGATGTTGCAGGTGAAGTTTCTTCTGTGTCTTTGTGAAGCTCCAGAGAAACACGCTAAACTTCCAGCTCAATATCCAGACCTCATCACATTCTTCTCAACAGATGCACAACCATGGCTTCTCGAGGCTTTTATATAAGTACTCAGATTACAGAACAAACCAGAATCTTTCGGCAGGAAATGCCTGATCACCAGCGCATGGATGAGTTCTATTATAATTAGCTGTTTTGCACCTGTTTTTCTCCTTTGAAGAGCTGACTTTGCAGCACGATCTGTCAGTTTAATGTCTCGTAGAATCTGACGATTAGTCAGTGCTCCACAGATGCGACCTGCTGTTTATTTTGAAACAGAACAGAATTTTTTTTGACTGAAGTCATAATGACCATTGGCACTGAGGTATGAACATCAAACAAAATTCATAATCAGCAGCAAATGGTGTTTTCAGTCTGCACTAATTAATAAACGCAGTGGCCACATGTTCAAATACATGATCTGCGGTGCTCATGTGGATAATAGGTATGTGTACATGCACAAAACGTGTACGTTCCCTTGGAACTGGAATCATGGCGGAATATCATGTGAAGTCCACTTCGCAGGGCATTTACGGTCGAATAAGACAACGCTTGAATGCTGCTGCCTAAACAAGAGACCTCCTTACTGAAGTGAAAGTGTTGACTGGTGTTGAAAATTGAAAAGTGTTGAAAGGCTGGTGACAATATCTCGCGAACGTGGCAGTGGATCTCCACCAAATTCGGGGGATCCCTTCAGCTCGAGGAGCCCTCTCGAACACCGCCCTCCATGTGTCGGCAGCCCCCCGGGATTGCCAGATCAGTCGACGCCCGACCGCAAATTTAACCGCCCATAACTCCCGGACCCCGGGGGCTATCAACGCGGGGGTGGTCTCATTCGAAAGGGGGCCTCAAGATGTACACTCGATTCGGCGTTCGAGAGGGTTCCTCGAGCTGACGGGATCCCCCGAATTTGGTGCGGATCCGCCGCGCCGTTACGGAGATATGGCCGTTCAAAGTTTCAATGGTATTCCATACACTTAAGCTTTAAAGTGTTTCATCCAGGTCGCCAGTAGCAAACAATGGAGTGCGCTCTGCTGGACAAACTACGTAATTACACCATTTACAAGCATTTTATCTGCGTTTTATGTTCTGTAAAAAAAAATTTCATATCGGTGGCATATTGGCGGCATATTCGCCGATACCGATATATCTGCGACAGGCTCATATCGGCCGATAAAATCAGCAAAAAGATATATCGGTCGGACTCTACTAATTTTCATCAGTCCCAATAAATCCAATCTGATTTAAGATTCTGAAAGTTCCTAAACCGTTTCATTCCCATATTCATTTTCATGTGCATTTTTGTATTCTGAATAAAACTATTACTATTTTAAGCAAATAAAAATTCCGTAAATATTAATTCTCATTCACTGACCAGTTTATAAGATGTAATATTCATATGCATGTTGTTAATAAGGTATTTTTTGAAACTGATTGAGTGGATAGTCTTATACAAGCATTTGCATGCTTAGTTTTTTCTCCTTGATCAAATTATTTCAGGTCTACACCATCCCTGTCAATCCAGTCTAAATTTAATTCAGATCGAGCTCAGTCAGAACGATTGAGGTCTTTACATTAAGGAATATCAATTCGATTGAGCTATCAATCCGATTGCCAGTGGATTATTTAGGTGTATGTAATGTAGATAATCCGGCTTGCAAGATTTCCAGATTTCACCGACAGGAAGGTTTTGGTTTTCTTTGTTTGAATGTGACATTTTGACACTCTAAAGACCTCACCTTTCATTGATTGGAATTGGGAATGTCCTGAGCTGGAATTAAACTCTGGTTGCATAAACCATATGAAACCAATGTTTTGCAAATGTGGTACCTACATACAATGTGCTGCAATTCAGCACAATTCAGGCTGTGTAGTATGAAATGTGAAAGCAGAGTTAAGATTTAGGACTGTAAATGTGCATTTTTGCCTGATTTGAAAATGAAACTCTGTCTTTGCCTGTAAGTTTTGCTGCCTTCCTGAAGCTCAAACACTAGAGCAATGGTGCTAGCAACACCAAGGTCATGGGTTCAATTCCCAGGGAAAGCAAGAACTGATGAAATTTGTACTTAAATAAAGTGCAAGTTGCTTTGGATAAAAGCGTATGCCAAAAATATACGTGTAAATGTACGCTTTTGATTTCAGGGGCTGGAATTCAGAGGCAAAATTACAATATTGCCCAACAAACACAACATATTGAGGCTTGTGCATGTTTCCACATCTCTTTTTGAGTAAAAATAGACTTATAAATAGCTTGTGTTCTCTCTCTTCCAGTCGGTGGTGAAGACGGGTCGGCTGCTCGTCAGTCATGAGGCTCCGGTGACTGGAGGATTCGCAGCTGAGATCAGCTCTACGGTTCAGGTAAGAATCAGATGCCAAGTATAATCAATTTCACACACACAAACAAGCACAACGAAATCACTTCACACTATTAAGCGGCTGTGTTATGAACATGCAAAACTGTATCGCACGCGTGCTACAGTGGTAAATTTATTCATCGCACAGACCAGTTTTTTCATAGCACGTGCGCATATATGTCGCACTGTACAGCCCTGGGTGGGTATAATGATTTATAGATTGACCAGTACTGATTATCTTTTTATGTTCAAGTGTTCAAAAATTGTGGTGCAGAAGCTTTTTATTTCTGTTCATTTTCTGCTTTTTGACACTGTATCTAAATAATGGTTGGACTTTAAAACATCTGTATGCTCTCATGCTACATCATCAACCATCAAAACTCAATTCCAGTACTCATGAACGCTAGTACAGACTTATTAAAGTACCTGGATGTGTTCTTGATATTGACGATGCATCAAATGTGGACTTGAGAGAATCAAACCATTAGGAATCCATCAAAAGTCATCGTGGGTGGTCCACGTATGGAAGCCTGTAAGCTTTAAACTTCTCGTTCTCACTTAAGAAATTCCCGCTGCAACCTCACAAAAACGTGACAACTCGTGAAAGTAAATATTTGTCACTTTATTCAACATTATTTTAATAAAGTGTTAAAGACCTGGAGAAAGCCTGCAATATTTAATATTGGCATAATAAAGAATCTAAACATTGACAAAGCATAGTAATACTAAATACATGCAGTAAAATAAAGATATAAAATAAATATCAAAATAATGCCTATAATAATATGAAATAATGTTTTATTAGGTTAGGACATTGTTTGTGATGTTATTCTGTATTCATCATGCATTTGCTACTACTAATAATTAGGGCTGTCATAAAAAATGCGAATTTCGAATATTCGTCGCAAAGGGTCTGAATACTTAGGACCATGTTATATTTCAGTTTTTCTTTTTTAATAAATTTGCAAAAATGTCAACAATTCTGTGTTTTTCTGTCAATATGGGGTGCTGTGTGTACATTAATGAGGAAAAAAAATTAACTTAAATGATTTTAGCAAATGGCTGCAATATAACAAAGAGTGAAAAATTTAAGGGGGTCTGAATACTTTCCGTACCCACTGTAATTCGAATTTTGATAATATTTAAGTGGAAAATTCGAATTTAGTTTTTCAGTCATTTTGAGAGCCCTACTAATAATGTGCTCGGACGGTCAGTTCAGTAACAAGATCACAGCGCATCTCAATTCTCACAAAGATGTGTCCTCGCTTCCTTCCGAGTTTGTTCTGGCAAGACCGGTCTTCACAAAGATGCAAGTCCATTCATTGCATTCGTGGAATTCAGAAACAGTCTTAAGAACTAGTCTGATCAACTAGCAGTTAGGCATGGGTAATCAGTCTTATTTTTTGGATTCAAATTAGACCAGTTTATGTAACTGACTTAAAAAAAAAAAAAATAGATGAGAACTTGATCAAAAGTGAGACTGAGTCAAATAATTTAATATCTGTAGTCATTTGCATAAAATGCTTAGACTAGACTGACATCATCGATCTTTAAAATACTAAACTAGTCCATAAGAACCCTGATCCAGACTTCTGTTTTCAAGCCAACTAGTGTAATTTAGCTTTGAGAAATCAGCTGAAATCGACCAAACTCAGACATTAAACTGATGCTCTAAGTGTGAAAACAAGCCTGTTTTGTAGTGGAATGAACAGAGGAAACAGTTTAAAGATTCTTATAATTTATTTAAAATAGGAATCTTTTGTAACATTATAAGTGTCTTTACTGTCATTTTTGATCGAGTTAATGCATCCATGCTGAGTTCAAGTACATACTGACCTCGAGCTTTTGAACAGTGGTGCTCACATTCATGAGCGTCTCGGGCCTCGGCGAGCTCGTGCTGATGGTGGAAATTTTATCAAGAGATTGGTCCATGCATAGATGCAGGGCTGGTCTTTAAACACAAACATCAGTCATGTTTCCATTGACGTCAAAGTTTGTTGAAGCACCTGTGAGCGGGGTGGACACGCTGGGCGCTGATGAGTCAGCTGGACGTGCACAGATAATGGCACTGAACAGAAAAGATGCTAAAAAAGGCTGTTAGCCACACTGTGGTTAACCTGAGCTGTGGTCAAGCTACTGACGTCTGCGATAACGGCAGCTAATGTATCTGCCCTCCACCAAAACACCCAGGGCCCAACAAAACACACACGACATTCTGCAGTCTAGTGTCACAATACCAACATTTCAGTAGTCTGTACCAAAACCAGTGAGATTTCACAGTTCTCAGTGCCAATTTCAGTACCGTAGCGGGTACAGAAACATACCATATAATGCAATAAACATCAAGCACTGAAAGCACACAACATATCAGTTCTAGCTTTACTAACTTGACATCGCAGCCTATTTATCATCAAACCAGTAAACCAAAAATAAAAAATAACATGGCTCGATTTAAATTCCATTAAATAATTGTCTGAAAGGTTTCATTTTACATGGATATTGGGACATGAGTGAAGTACAAGCTTGCACAATAAATAATAGTTTAGCAACCAAACATTACATTGTGAATATGGAAACATTTGGATCCACACGAGAGGTACATGAGCCCGTGTTTTGCGGGCTGCTTTTCCAATAATGATTACAATATTGAGTTATTCCACTGCACTACACTTGTTTTCTTTCCAAATCCTCACATCTCATCACATATTTTTATTTATTTATTTGTTTTCAGGGGATCTATTTGTGTATATTTTTACTTACATGTTTATATTAGTTTTACTTTCCTCCTTTCTTTAACTTTTAATCCTTAATCTTATTCACATCCTTGTAAAGTATGGAAAACGCTGTAGATCATGTGTAGTTTTACTTTTCAAAATAACAGAAATCATTAATTATGTATGTTTTTTTTATTTAAATGGCAGTAAATGCAGTGGTCTGTTGTTGGTCAATTAGACATGGTCTGTGTGTTCGTACATAAATGTTTTATCTTGTGGGTTTCCGTTTTTATCTCTCCTCACATTTAACTTTTACACAGTTTAAGGTAAGACACGTCAAGTTTGTGTAATGAATTTCATACACGCCGGTAGTTTCAGCTTCACTTTAAATATTTTTATACTTGTGACTCTCAAAAATGCAGTTTTCACATAGCAACACCTTAGCAAACGCATAGGTAAGGTGTTAAAAACCACCCAAAACTCCCTAGGAAGGGTAACCGCATAGAAACGTCCTACCAGATGCCCTCAACAGCTTCTTTTCAGAGGCAAACACCACTCACGATTTCTGCAGAAATGATAAAAGTCTAGTTATTCATTCACAGTAGAGACACAATCATGCAGCCGAGATGCTGGAATCATTGAGCAGAGGATCTTACAGAAGCTGAGACTGTGACAGCGTACTGTTATTCCTGGAGCAGATCTCTGTGTTCCTGGACAACTCCATGGAATAGTTGGGATAATATTCAATATCATCTGTCTCGCTCTGTGTCTGTGTGTGTGTATGAATAAAGCAGCAAGATTCCTCTGGAAAGTAAACGTGTGTGTGTGTGTGAGGTGTGAAGGGGTTTGTGGGTAATGTTCTCCTCTAGTGTCGTGTCTCTTTATTATGCAGGCATGTTTTAGACAGTATCTGATCATGTGTGTTTGCAGATGAGTTGAATTGGCTCCTTTTCAGTTCATTAATTTGAAAACTCAATGAAAAAATTTTTAAAACTCAATCTGTCTATTTCTAAATGTATTTTATAACTCATCTTGTAAATGATTAATCCATGCATGTTTAATTCTTTGACCTCATAATGTTTAATCAAAATGTCATAACTGGATTTTCCAGTAAACATCAGACTTCTCTTTTGTGACGTATGCAAGACTTCTCCAATCATTTAGTCTGCTTAAACCCCGCTCCTTTCTTACAATCAGCTGTAAGCCCGCGTTCATTTCTGAGCCACGCCCACAGCTCAACAGCCAATCAACAACCGATGCACAGAACCAACTCCCGCCCTACACTTATTTTCTTTAATAATCCGTTTCACATGTATGTCACTATGCGGATGAAAACATGTCTCTACTTCTGTTACATTGCGACTTAAACGCAAGGTTTTTTTAATGCCCATTTATTCTGTTATATTGAATGATAAATTTTTCATGTAAACTAACTTAAATACTGTCCAAACAATTAGCAGCCATTAGAAGCAGATGCTAATTTTGCAAAACTGCATCTCAAAACTTACATTTACATTTAGTCATTTAACAGACGCTTTTATCCAAAGCAACTTACAAATGAGGACAGTAGAAGCAATAAAAACAAACAAAAGAGCAACAATATGTAAGTGCAAATGACAAGTCTCAGTTAGCCTAACACAGTACACGTAGCAAGGTATTTATATATATATATATATATATATTTAAAACTCAATCTGTCTATTTCTAAATGTATTTTATAACTCATCTTGTAAATGATTAATCCATGCATGTTTAATTCTTTGACCTCATAATGTTTAATCAAAATGTCATAACTGGATTTTCCAGTAAACATCAGACTTCTCTTTTGTGACGTATGCAAGACTTCTCCAATCATTTAGTCTGCTTAAACCCCGCTCCTTTCTTACAATCAGCTGTAAGCCCGCGTTCATTTCTGAGCCACGCCCACAGCTCAACAGCCAATCAACAACCGATGCACAGAACCAACTCCCGCCCTACACTTATTTTCTTTAATAATCCGTTTCACATGTATGTCACTATGCGGATGAAAACATGTCTCTACTTCTGTTACATTGCGACTTAAACGCAAGGTTTTTTTAATGCCCATTTATTCTGTTATATTGAATGATAAATTTTTCATGTAAACTAACTTAAATACTGTCCAAACAATTAGCAGCCATTAGAAGCAGATGCTAATTTTGCAAAACTGCATCTCAAAACTTACATTTACATTTAGTCATTTAACAGACGCTTTTATCCAAAGCAACTTACAAATGAGGACAGTAGAAGCAATAAAAACAAACAAAAGAGCAACAATATGTAAGTGCAAATGACAAGTCTCAGTTACTCTCTCTCTCTCCACGTAGCAAGGTATTTATATATATATATATATATATATAATTCACGGTTCAGTTCGATAAGACACAGTGGTGTCACGGTTCGGTACAGGGGTAATTGGTTACGTCGCAATGTTGGAAATATTTCTGTTTTAAACCATGAAGGCGAGCCAATGGATATCACACAAGCAACATGCAAACTTTGTGCAAGAGTTACGCCGGTGAACATCTTAATCTCAGTCAATTCGCTATACAGAAAGTGAAAGTAAAAACGGAATGAAGGAGCTTTCGGCATCTGATGCCGCAAATTCTCTCAGAGACAACAAGAGACGAATCTACTTCCACATATGCTGTTAACGGTATATAGCTAACATTTTTTTTTTTAAATTCCATTAACATTCCAACAACAAGCCTAATCTTTTGTTATCCTCGCAGCGCGTCAGTTATGCGGTAATATTGCGGGGCAAATTAATTGTAATTTTAATTTAATAATAAAAGTAACTTCATAATAATAATAGGCCTAATAAAAATGTAACGGGCCTACATTAATTGGAGATGCCAAATCCTCTTAATATTGCCAATAATTGATGTTTTTGACAATATTTCTGGCTATCGTCGATACAAGTTCATCGTCTTTCGACGCAACCCAGGACGGGGAGGTTATCGCGGGGCCGTCCTCTATGCCACTGGGCAGACAGCACGTTGCCTGTTACGTCGTTTGGGCTTCATTGTTGAGCGCAGTGGCACTGAGAACATTATATTTCACACACTTTAAGCTCTTTTATTTTCCATATGTAATAGGATTAGTCCAACGAATCATTTTATGCGAGCAGCTACTGGTAGCCAGTGCTGATTGATGAACAGAGGTGTGACGTGTATGTTTGCTGGTAAGATGTGTATGACAGTTTGTGGTGTGGCAAATTGTGCACTGAGGTTTGTAATTTTATTAATGAAGAATGTGGCAAAGTCGTCAGCTGTTAAGAGTTGATGAAGGAAGGGGGAGGAGGAGGACAAAGGAGGGATAACTAGGGGAGTACCATCCCCAGGAAAGGTTGAGAGCAGCACATCTAATTCTTACACGAAGGTACCTAGTGGTCCTGGGGGTCGATAAACAACTATAAAATGGATTTTAAGAGGGTGGGTAATAGTGGCAGAATGTGATTCAAAGGAGCTGTTGATACTCAAGAGATGGCAAAGGATTAAACTTCCAATCATTAGAGATAAGCAGACCAGTACCTCCACCTCTTCCAGTCAGACGGGGGGAGTGGGAAAAGAGAAATTACCGTAGGATTGCGCTGCCTACAGTGTGTGATGCGTGGTTTGCGAGTGGTAGTGATAGTAGGGGACCTTACTATCAACACATAGTAAGAATTGGTTATAAAAACTGAAAACAGAAGGGAAACAAGTAGTAGGAAAGAGAATGATTCAAAAGTGATACTTATGTGATACTTATGTCCCTTGCCGGTGTCCCTGCTCGGTAGAGTCGAACGGTAGAGTCGATGGTCTTTACACTCTTCGGACTTCACACGAGGGCTGCCGCGGTATACTAAGCTTTTTATATTCGTCTAACAAAACTAAAATTGAATTCAGCTGAACACACTTTCCTGTTTATCACAACAAATGGCCGAGCAAGCGCACGACACTGACAAGGTACGCGATACAGTACGAGACCAAATGCGATTTCAGCACGTCTCCACACAGTAAACAAAACAAGCGTTTCCTAGCAACTTCTACCACATAAATAAAGCAAAGCATATTGACAGCAAAATCAGTGGAAATAGGAGCACACTTCCACCAACTGAAAGTTAATTAATTAAATGTGTGTGGGTGTATATATATATATATATATATAATTTATTGTTTTCAGCGTCATTCCATTTGTATGCAATTCTACATTCTGATTTCTGCTTCAGTTCATATTTAGGAATTGTGATTTAACACATAAATCATTTCTGAATGTCACTCTACCCTGATTTGCAGAAGCTCATGGGTGAAAAGCATGAGGAATATACAGTTCTGATGTTTGTTCCTTTGCTGAGATGATTTGATGGCTGTGCTCTCAGTGACAGTGAAGTCTTCTAAAATGCTCTAACGCCGACCGGGTTATCAAGAGAAAAATAGCATGAAGTTCAGAATAATTGTCTAAAAATGGTCTTTGAGATCAGCGTTTCAGATTGATGTGTCATGTACGGTTTTTAAAGGGAACCAAAGGATCTGAGTGACTCAGAGGAGCTTCTGTAACCGTGTCAGTGAATTTGAGTGACTTCTGGAGAAGATGTACTGCTTTTACTTCTTCAGTTAACAGCCTGGAAGTTATAGTATGTGTCCCAGAACTAAATGATTTCCATACTTAATTTTTATCACTAATGGCACGTCATAAACAGCCTCATTGATGTTGACTTTGGATATCATGTGGTAACATGTGGTAAACATGATAAATTCATTGGCACTGAACCTCATGTCAGTGGATTTTCTGCTTTCTTTGAGTGTGAATGTCTGAATGTTTTATCAACTACCATGAAAAAGTTTGGGGTCAGTAAGTTTTTTTTATTTTTATTTTTTTATAAAGAAACTAATACTTTTTTTCATCAACGACACATTAAATTGATCAAAAGTGACAACAAATACATTTATAATGTTAAAATATTTCTATTTCAAATAAATGCTGTTAATTTAAACTTTCAAAGACCACAAAATATGAATATGAAGCAGCACAACTGTTTTCATTTTATTGATAATCAGAAATATTTCTTGAGCAGCAAATCAGCATATTAGAATGATTTCTGAAGATCATGTGACACTGAAGACTGGAGTAATGATGCTGAAAATACAGCTTTGATCACAGAAATCAATTACATTTTACAACATATTCACATTGAAAACAGTCATTTTAAATTGGAATAATGTTTCACAATTTATTTTTGATGACATCCATATATGTGCGCAGTGGCCCTTACAAGTATTTAGACACTTAAGCCATATGTACAAATAAATGAATCATCACATTATATAGCAAATTATGAACGCAAATAGCATTTAACTCATGTTTTTAATTTGAGCCTTTGATACAGAACTGTCTAGTTATCTTTACTAAGTTAATGATATAATGATGCACTTCTCATATGTTGGTGAAACTGAAGTAATTGTCCTGCTTTTTCAGTCCTCATGCATTGGCTTGACTGCACTTCTCTGTTCTCCTGATTTTCCAGTAAAAGTATTTAGAGGTTTCTGCTTTTGCTCTTCTCGTGATCCAGGTTGGCAGGTGCACTCCTCCACTTTGGGACTAAAAAAATGAATGACCCAAAATTACCCCAGACTATAAAACTGAGGCCAATTCACTAAATATGTATTGCGGTGATTCAGTTGCCCCCAAATGTGCCCCCCCCCGACCCATAAAGTATAACACACAGTGTGATGTGTTGCTTTAGCTGATGTTAGATTGGTTTGCTGTATGTTTACATTTGTGAACTACTACTAAACTACTTTTATGCTGCTTTTCAAATAACATCCTCCATTATCCAAGCCATGATGGTAAAAGAGAAGATAAAAATCACAGATGAACAAATGTAAATGCTAAAAACATCAAAAGTTTGAGAGCACATTGTTGTGAATGCATTGCATCTAATTTTAACTGCTGTCTTATCAGCTGATGTCCTGATGTGTCCTTTCCTGGAGTCCATTTCCAGTCATTACAAACCGCACGCTTCAGATTCAGATTCATCCCGTGTAGATAAAACTATTTCTGAGCAGCAGAAGCACTAGGTTCGTCATGCCACATCAAATCCCAAAGCGGTAATTATGTGTAGCGGAGCAGCAGGATGCCAGGCTGGTTGTGACCGCTGAGCGGCGGGCCGGACTCGAGCATCCAGGACCTGCAGAGCCTTTCCTGACATCTCTCCTCAGAGCTGGAACTGCCTCCCGATGCAAATCTGAAACACATTTCTTTTGTTTATACAGGCCATCATGTAAGGCAAGCACAAAGCCCTTTTAATGAAGCGTGACGCTCTTTTGTAGCCACTTCAGAAAACGCCAGCAGACGAAGGAGTTCGCCCAAAGTGTGACTTGTTTCACACTTAGCTCATGCACTTTCCGTGTTCGGATTTGAATAGGGAGCGTCCATTAAGAGTTGGAGGTGTCTTCATAGACCGTAGATTTCAGATTTTATTAGACTCTTTTAATGTTTTTCTGATGCACAAATTTTAAAGGTTCTGTGCAAATAAGTGTTTTTTTTTTGTGTGTGTTTTGTCATTTGGCAGTTGGGTTTGTTCAGCTTCCATTTGGGGCTTGATGCCTTATTTTATTGTCCTCCAAATCTGCTCTAGAAGCTTAAATAGAAACCAACTGCTCGTTGGGGTCACGACTGAGGAAAAAAATTCTGATTTTTCCATTTGTTGCTGTTGATCATGTCGCTCTTGATTTTGGACACCGTAATAGTTTTCTTGTTCCTCCATATTCAGGTCATGTTCTTAAGTTCAACATTGGCTTTGACTATGTCTGGGTAAATCTTCCCTCGACAAAAACCCAATAGGATTTTTCCATTGGCATTTGGATTATTGCATACAAAAATCTCTGTGACCAACAAAAGTCTATGATTCTTACATGTTTTGTTCATCACGGTAATACACAAATGAACAAAACTTTCATTAGTTTTGAAGCCTAAATATAATCACCAGAAGTAAAAAGCCAAACATAGTCTATAAACAAAATACATTACAGTCACATGACTTAAATGTCATCACCATAAAGCTTCTGATCACTCTTTCAGTAATGAAAGTTTGAGTTAGAATAGTTTCCAAAAGTGTGATTATAAACACAATGAGGCTGTGAAAGCGTACGGTGTGATGACGTTAATGTACCGACAACCTCTATAGACACATTTAGACACTTGTTAGCAACCGCCTTACTCAAGACACGTAGAAGCTTTTGAAAAAATTCACAAGGTGGTATTACTGATTTATTTTATGTTGTAGAAAAAACATGAATATATATTGTGCTAACCAGAGACCTTATTTTAGACATTTAACCAAAAACCCATTGACTTCGGAATGATGGAACTAGAAGTTTTTGGGTTATGGTCTACAGAAGTACGTCAAATCTGCAGCCACTCTATTTAGCTTATTTTCCTCTGATCAACAGAAAAGTACTCTTTAAAGCAATAATCCACACACACACACACACACACACACACACACACACACACAAGTCGTCATTTACCCACCCTCACGTCGTTCCAAAGACTTGATGAAACCTTCTGTCCCTCCATTGAAAGTCTATTATACCAAAACATTCACGTTTCAATACATTGTAAAGTTTATAAAGACATCGAATCGAGTGGTTTAGTCGGTTGCTTGATGTGCAAGACCAAACCTGTTGGTTCTTTCACATCAAGCAAGCACGTTTGAGCTTCTGTTTACCATATTTGATGAACTCTATATATATGTGCGTTGATCTAGGTTCATATGTGAGAAAAAGCCTAAATTAAATCTCTTCGTCATGTAAAGTGTTGTGTGATTGTTTGAATTTCATGATCTCTGTATGAACTTTTTAAAGCATCGGTTGAATAGAATTTTCATCTCTTTAATGTTTCATAACTTTAATGTCAGATCTCTACAATTTGAAAATAGTTGATTTCTTAAGTATTTGACACATTTTTTTGTATAGGTTTATGTGTATGGTACAAACTGTTGATGGAGCTGACTGTGTTTTCTGCAGGAGGAGTGTTTCCTCAACTTGGAGGCTCCCATCAGCAGGGTTTGTGGGTATGATACGCCCTTCCCTCACATCTTTGAGCCCTTCTACATCCCTGACAAGTGGAAGTGCTTTGAGGCTGTGAAGCGTATGATCAACTTCTAAAGCACAGGTACGTTTTTTTCTGTCGGATGTACCGTTATTGTTTAATCCTGTAAAGCCTGACATTTGAAATATATAATTTTTAAATGGAACATTTTAAACCATATTAAATCTTAAATTTAAACAGTTCCATATATATTTTTGTTCATTATAATATTTGATACATCAGGCTTTTATGGCTCATATAGTATGATATAGTGAGGATATGAAGGAAAAACAGCTCTGGGCAAGATTATGCAGATGCTGATATTTATATGACAAAAAGTAAAATGAAATTCTGAATGCTTGTAATGTAAATCAATGAGATCTTTATAACAGTATCGCAGATACTTACATAAAATGCTATAAATATCAGTCGTCTCTCTGTATCTCCAATAATATGTCTTAGTAAGATGAGATTTAAATGATCCAAACATATAATGCAATGCAATCCAATGATGATTGAGAGATGAACAAATAAACGCTCCTCAAAAGATCCTGATGATCAGATTTGAGACTCTAAAACATGATTGATGGAGAATCAAGTAAAGCTGAGCTGCTTCAGTCCAGTAAGTGTTCATCTGGAAATATTACTACAGTTATTCTGACGTTTGCTTTATAAAATCAGTAAAGATTTGACAGCAGAAAGACACGTGAAGC